>NC_085138.1:61680027-61690209 GCF_035046485.1 Aedes albopictus | reverse complement strand
GACATTACATCCAAAAATTATGCAAAAATTCCAGTAATTACATATTTGCTTTCACTAGAAATGGTCCTGGAACATCTGATTGAAGATCAAATAAATAACTCGCTTATAAAATAGACCATAGTAAGGGTGAAGGATTCGATTGCCGGACGGTCAAGAAACTTTCCGTAATAGAAATTTCCTTGGCATCCTTGGACATAGAGTATCTTCGTGCCTGCCATACGATATACATATGCAAAATCATTATCGGCAAAGAAAGCTCTCAGCATTGCTCTCCTTTAATTATTGTGGAAGTGATCATAGAACACTAAGCTGAAAAGCAGACTTTGTTCTGATTGGGACTTACACCAAGAAGAAGAAGAAATTCAGATAATACTTTCAAAACTTTTATCTCACAAGATATTTTTCCAGGAACTCTGTCAAATAGTATTCCGTCAAGCATCGGCTTAAAAATTTCTTAAGATCGTCACCAATCATTTCATGCATAAAACGTTTGTGGAAATGATTATACCCTAATAGCATCCTGCAGAAGACACTTTGAAGACTACCTGAGCAATCACTTAAGAAATCGGTCGGATTACTTTTTAAGTGAATTACTGACAAAGGGTATTATCGGCAGGTTTGTTCTCCTCGTCATTGGGGGTTTTTGTCGGCCAAATTGCCTGAAACTTGGCCATATAATTCAGCTTGGTTGGGAAGGATTTAGGGCTAACTCTGGATCCAACAGGTTTCAAAAAAAAAACCCCATGACGAAGAGAACAAAGCTGCCGAAAACATGTAAATTCCCCTATCTATGGTTGCTACTCCATGATTGGCGGAACGAGTGAACATGCACAAAGAATCAACTGAAAGAATGACGGGGAGTGGCCAAAATCTTTCGCAATGATTCAACTTATAAAACGTTCAGTAACTCGAGATGAACTAGCCCAGGGCTAAAAATCTCGTTAATAAAGATAAAAACGTTCAGTTACGGTGCCGGCCACGTCCTAACATAGGCAATTTTTTTTTCTCCATCAAAAAAAATTCATCATTCTGTATCATAGAGTGCATCAAAAAATGTCAAATTTTGACTGTTTGTCAACCTATTATATGTGCATCTTTGGTACAAATTTGGGCTCATCAAAGTTGAACCAATTGACACAACTTTTGGAATGTGGTGAGATAGGTATAGTATCTACCCGTGTACAACATTTCAAGTCAATTGGTTCAAAATTGACTGAGTTATAGTGGAAAACAGACGAATATAGAAGCCACCGCCCAAGTAGCGCGATACCCTATAATGTATGTGTAATCCTGGAGGGATCAAGTCTCCCCATGTCACTGTTGTATACACTAAGCTACATTAATTAAAATATTTATATAACAGCTTTATTTGGATAAATACGTTTGATAGTAGTTTATTTATACTATGTTCTGTGAAATTTTGACACGATTTGATTCAATTTTTACAAAGTTATAAGGATTTTTCGGAATCGCCTAAAAGATTTCTGAAGCACTGAAAACAAACCATCAGCCATTAGAAAATAATGCATAACACAAATAAAATCAATATTAGCCAAAACATTGTCGTCTGTCCAGATGTTGTGTTGGAAAAAATATGCTAGAAGAAAACTGTTATTGATTCCGAGAAAATATGGGGGGAACAAGTCTCCCCAGGGATCAAGTCTCCTCAGTCTCCCCTAGAGTTGCTTCAATCGACAAACCAAGGTCACAAAAGAGATAGACAACACAGCGTAACAAAAATTACCTTTTGGTCTGTCTCAAGAGCAAACTTATGTGTCTCTGACAGATTTTGGGCCGCTGAATCCGAATCCGGGCTCAGATTTGCTCTAACACGTCACAATTTTGAGCTATACCTCAATTTATAGGGCAAAATATGCGATTTTGGACTTTTTTGACCGCAAGCCATTAAGCAAGGAAATATTTTTTTAAGCAATCAAAAGGTTATTTGGTCAATTAACATCTAAATTAACGACTTATGCAAAATATTTCGTTTTACCAAATCGAATTTGATAGTTTTAAGGTTGAAGGATTCGTAATCTTGTTTTGGATGTCTTCTTCATCTTTTTGTTCTTAGTTTTATTTAATAATCATTGATTTGTTTTGTGTTTGTGAATCTGCTTAGTTGTGTGTGTGGCACAAAAACACGTGTTCCGTTTTACGATACCATTCCATGCGTGATAAGTATTGTAATTCGGTACATATAATTTCAAATTAATTAAAGATAAATTAAAATATCAATTTTACAACACACCCAATCTTCTTTTACATAATTAAAAAAAAAAGTTAAACACGTACATTTTTGTATTTTTTCTTAAATTTAGATGTTTCAAAAAATATTAAAATATTAGGTTTGATCATTGGTTTGGCGATAGTATATTTTTTCGCTCAGTCATCGTTGGACATAGAAAAGGATGAAGTTTTTCCTTTCTTTCAACTAAAGACAGGTGAGTCTGATCTCAGGATGCGGTCTAAGCTAATTAAAAAACTTTTTATATTAATTCAGAGGAAATCCAAAACCAAGAATTGCAGAACAAATGGAGAGCTAAATTGTCTATATTTAGTTCTATCTGACTAGATTTTTAAACTCCAAGGAGAAAACTAAAAAAAAGTTGTCATGTTTTCTTCAGAAATTTTGACAGCTTTCTAAATATGAGCCTCTGCACGAATCTGGTGTACTGCTCACTCCCACAGAAAATTTGAAAACAGCGCGCACAGTAAAAGTCAAATGTGACTTTTACTGTGCGCGCTGTTTTCAAATTTTCTGTGGGAGTGAGCAGGACAGGGCAAATTCGTACAGAGGCTCATGGTTCGAAATGCCGTGGCTCTACAGAAGCGTCACGCCTTTTCCATGCTTTCCATCTACGAACTTCTTTACGTAATATTTATAGCAGATTCATTACTTGTCTCTCTAGCGATACCAGAGCACATTTTGCCCTCCTCTGTCCATTTGCCGATCACCGTGCACATACTATATAAGGCTATCTGACGTTTGATCACCTTTCTCTGTTACGCTCCCGAGAAGGATAGGTTTGTTTTCATACGGAAACGTTTCCCTATGAAAATATTAAACAAAAAATTGCTATCTTCTGTGACTGTTTGAGAGAGAAGGGTGATGAACGCTAGATTGCCTTATACGCTAGTGCTAATTAAGAGGGGGCAACATGCGCTCTGGAGCCGCTAGTGACTCGTCCCACTCTATTGCAAAATATTCATGAAGTAGAAACTACACCGAGCTTAGACCTCTTGACAAGTCTCCCGAATCCGTTTCTGTGACAGCAAAATCCTCAATCTAACGTTCGCAATAACTTGTTGCAAACTCAGCCCGTCTAGCTCCAACGTTTCGTTCGCAGTACCAACTTTCATGGTTTTCATTTTCAGGCAATAAATGATTTTCTCCAACAATATTTCAACTCACTTTAAAATCACGCTCAGGCTGTGCAATGTTTGTTTACAAAGTATCGCAAGGGAGAAACGAGAAACGCGAATCGCAAGATTGAATGAGCATACCAGCTGACAAACAAGGTTGCCAATTTGGGAAATATGTTCATTTGAACGAAACATTCTGATGCTTCGTAGGCCATTTTTTCATGCATATGATCCCGCATAGAAAAAAAACAGTATGACATACACTTCCAACAATAAATTTGCTCCAAACGGTAAGGTTGCATCATCTTTTCACGAGCACAAATCTGGAAATCCAACACCAGCTTCAGTTTGTAATGACTACTCAATATAATATTTACTGCGAGTAAGCAAAACTAAACTTATCAACCAGACGTGTTTGATGGGTCTCCAGATTTATCCTCCGCCTTCTCATAACATAGGTATGTATGCACATGCCACACGCCACATGCCAACTGTGGTTAATGAATACGACATCATCAGTCGAAAAAGTATGCTCTTATTTGACCTTCAAGCTCCCTTGCCGACTTTTTTGTTTTTCATTTTTGGGACATATAACTTCCTAAACTAGAAACATTTCATCTCAATTTGAAAGTCACGCTCGAGCTGCACAAAGTTTGTTTACAAAATAATCGAACAAAATGTAGGCGAATGAAAATATCAGCTGATGCGCAATGTTGCCAAATCAGGGCAAATGACGAAGCAATTAAAAATTTGTTGCTTTTTGTATGAATGTTTTCGAAGCATTTAAACGAATTAAAATGCTCAACTGTAATGGTTCTATAATATACAATTAAATCAGATGACACGTTTAATTTTTAAGCCATTTTTTCACAGTTTTTGAAGAAACTTTATAAAACTGGTTTAAAATATCAGAACATTGAACTGGCAACTTCACATTGATGATGCTTTTCTGGCTCGGTCGTAGTGCATGTACCGTCTGGAGTGTGGCTGTGCTGGCGTAGTGAGTGTGCTGCTCGCAGTACGCATATTATTGTGCTGATTCACAAAGTTTGAATCGAACGCATATATCTTGATCTTATCGCTTAGTGCGCGGTTGTTTTTTCATGGTTTTCTCAATCGCGCGATTTAACTGGAATGACGATACAATGTTCTAGTTCGATTCCCGGTATTGATTTTTTAAAAGCAGTTTCTATTGTAACGAGGTGCTCGGGGGGGCAAAAAGTTGGTGTTGCTTTGCGTGAAAATTACTGCTGAGTGCCATGAATGCATTTAAAAACTACGGAAATGAATAGAATAGTGATTTTTTCTTTGAAAAAGATTTGAGTGTCGGTTTTTTTAAGGATTCGATGAGAATGTGTGCGTGCCATAAGCCAGTGTCAAGTTGGTAGTGGTGATAGCAGCCAAGAAATATTTTTGTGGATTTTAGCAGATTTCTGTAATTTGAAGGCATTTTCGAAGGAAAATCCCATGAAAAATTATTGGTATTTTTTCCTGCTATCTACTGAATAGATGCAGGTGAAGGTAAGTTCACGTTTATTTCATAAAAAAGGCAAAATTAGCTTTTCAAGTAAAAGAAGACAAATAAGAAGCAGACAGTCATCGTCATTGACTGAATCAATTACAAATCCTTCAACCTTAAGCGATTTATGTTAGGTACGATATTTCCCATACAAGTCACCCTCCAAAAGTTGTATGCAAGTTTTCATACTAACATAAAATGCTTAAATCTATCAAATTTGATTAGGTAAAATGAAATATTTTGCATGAGTCGTTAATTTAGATGTTAATTGACCAATTAACCTTTTGATTGCTTAAAAAAAATATTTCCTTGCTTAATGGATTGCAGTCAAAAAAAAGCCCAAAATCTCATATTTTGCCCTATAAATTGAGGTATAGCTCAAAATTGTGACGTGTTGGAGCAAATCTGAGCCCGGATTCGGATTCAGCGGCCCAAATTCCTTCGGAGACACATAAGTTTGCTCTTGAGACAAAAAAATGTTGCGCTGTGTTATCTACTAAAGTTCATTTCTTTTCACTGAATCGTACACTGCTTTAAAATCTATGAGCACATGCTGAGTCTGAGTCCCGGGCCCCTATAGCCGAGGCGGTAAACGCACGGGTATTCAGCATGACCATGCTGAGAGTGACGGGTTCGATTCCCGGTCGGTCCAGGATCTTTTCGTAAAGGAAATTTCCTTGACTTCCTTGGGCATAGAGTATTGCTGTGTGCGTTCAAGATGCAAACGGTGCCCAAATGCGCTTCAAACGCGGTAACACATGTTACCAAAGGCAACGTAGCAACCATAGCCAATATCACCGCCAACCTAGGATTCGAAAGCTCACACTGACATCGGGTTACTTGTTAGAAAATCTTACCGCATTTGGTGCTCCCGCATTTGATATTTGCATTTTGAATGCACACAGCAATATCTTCGTGCCTGCCACACGATATACACATGCAAAATGGTCATTGGCAGAAGAAGCTCTCAGTTAATAACTGTGGAAGTGCTCATAGAACACTAAGCTGAGAAGCAGGCTTTGTCCCAGTGAGGACGTTATGCCAAGAAGAGGAGAGAGAGAGGATGCTGAGTCTGAAACGCGAGTGTGTTGTGGTTTGGCATCTAAGGCGAAAGAGAGATGGGTTTGTGAAAAAGGAGTGTTCACGGTGTGGCTTCGGAGTCAGTTTGGCTTTCTATTCCGCAGAATTCTTACCTATTCTGTGTCTTAGTGAAGCGCCGGTCTAGCGACCGGTCGTGGGTTCAAATCCCACCAGAACGCGATTTTTTCACAAATTTCATCTCTCAATTAGCCAGTAAAAGGCAATGTGTATCTGTGCTCTGAAAAAATCTAAATTTTGTAAATTTTGCTATAACAAAATTGATTATACAAATATGGTCAATTTTGTTATAGCAAAATTAACCCGTTTGCCCCAGCTGCGGAATAAAAGCTCAAAAAATAGCCAACAGTCCATTTCTCAGCAGAATATGACCAATTGTTGAATACAAACTCGCACAACACTCTAGTTTTGGAATTAACCGCGATCAAAATTTTCTTGGACTTCTGAACGGAGTAAGGCCGGTGAGTCACTTGGTCAAGTCGGGTAAAAATAAGGCTAAGTACGATTCGCACTACCATAACTTTCTTCTTAATGAAGTATTTCAATGGGAGTTTACATATTCCGTTGCCTAATGATAGTTGAAGTTGCTACTGGTTCGATTTTGAGATTCTTCGATAGCTCTCCTTTGAGTTCTTGGGTTATTGAACATTCCTGAATCATCCAAGTCTCTATTTACGTTTGTTGTTTTCAAATGACATGATGATTCCCTTATTGACCCCATCGAAGACATCATCAGAACATGTGTTGCCCTTGTACTACAGTTTATATTTTCTGAATCTCTCGATGGACTGTCCGAATCCGTCCTTACAAAATGTGATTACTTGTAATAATCAAGGCCTTCTTATTGACACATGATAAAATATGAGTTTATGAAGTGCACAGAGGTTCCCCACGTACGTAAAATATGTGATTACGATTTATCAACAGTTACATGAACTCAAGGCATGACTTCAACCAGGTCATCCCGGGTACTCAGGAATCTAGCCGAAGAATTTACTTACTCCTGTTAAATGTAGTATTAGTTTCTGGAGCTAACCGTTGTTTTCCGCGAGCAAATAACTCTCATTGTTGTCCGTCTATGGTTCTCTAAAGTCAAGGCATGACTTCGCTTAGATCATCAAATTTTCCTAGAAATAGTTTCCAGAGACCTTTTTATTGACACATGATATAAAGCCTGCGCACTTTAGAATCGGTACACTTTCAACCGGCTGCCGCTCAAAAACGGTGTCACTTGGAAAAAAGTGTTGTTAGAAGCAATAGAAGCTTATCTACTGTAGTTTGTAGGAAAAATATAAAATTTTCTGTTTTTGTATTTTTAGATGAACAATTGATTTGAATTCGTAAATAGTGCCAATTTTTTCTGCACACATTGAGCAAAAACCAATCATTGTCAGATTCAAGAATTGTGTAGGAACATATAATTACACAAGTTTACAAAATAAAACGAAAGTCGTGAACTTCTGCCAACGACCAAAATTTTTGAAGCACAATTTAGTGCTGATTTCGAAACGGACGTTCAAAAAATTTTAAGTAGAACAGTTTTTGAGTTTTAGCTCAATATCGAGTTTTGCAACTTTTCAAAATATGTAATTTACTAAAATTCAAATATATTGCGTTTTGTTCAACCAATTTTAAATCTTTTTCCATAAATTAAAAGCTGAATACAATTCCATTCGATCATCTGAATACAGGTTTTGCGTCATATTGACGAAATTCAAGATATTGGCGAGTTTTAGGGACGATCTTCTTAAATTTTAGCAAAATTTCCAAATTTTTTTGAAGAAATGTATTTTTTTCAATAAGAAAAAACTAACTACAAAATTCTTTCTCGACGTTTATTTGACATATCATATGTAGGCGAGTTACAGTAAAAATTTCAGCTCAATCGGAGCATTGATTACGGAGAATGAGATGTTTGAAGGGAGCGACTTTGCTTAAAAATAGAACAAAAATCGATTTCAAATCATCAACTTTGTATGGAAAGTCGAAAAAATTTCCGCTCTACTGTAATTTTTTTCTTTCGCGTTTTCGAACTCAGGGCATGATTCTACACCAAAAATGATCATCAGCTTACCGAGTTCAAAAATGCTGTAAACTAGTGTTACCAAACCCACCAATTACGCAGTATAGAATCGTTGTTGGTATTATGATTGTTGATTAAGGGAGGTAAAATATTCCATGAGTGTTTTAAAATTTCCAATATAGCTATGGTAAGCCTTTGAAGGGTTTTATGGAAAATCAAAGGCTTGTATAGATATATATGGTCAAAAAAGTTGTTTTCGCATAAACTTTAGTTCGGCAAATGCGCATATGGGAAGGATACTATACGAATAGAATTAGTATACAAGAAACCAATGATTTAATGCAGAACAATAAAAATAATCGTGGCTCGAAAGCTGTATGGACTATTGCTGACGAAATTCATTGGATGTGTTTTGATGGCGTGAAATATCTAACGAAATTTTTAATAAAACTGAATCTACTCAAAAGTTTTTTATTTGTGATCATAGAATCACATTCATAGTTCCATAATCTATATGGTTTTCAGTGTTTTATCAATGAAAACGATCTCATTTTAGGCTAATTATGAGGAGTTAGCCTTATGACTGTTAATTTCCGACTACTGTGAGGGAAAACTGCTAATAATTCAAAAAATAATCCAGGTTTCGATATGAATTAAGTTGGGCCACTTGAATTGGGGAATTGTAGATCCAAAAAACGATCCCAGGGAATATTTTTTCATAAAAAAATACTTTGAGTAAAATAATGTTTTGAATATAGCGTGAATGGACAGAAAAGCTATAACTTAATTATGGTCTTGTGAACCATATTTGTCAAGAGTTTAATGTCGTAACTTGTGTTGAGCATATCTTTGATGAATATAATTTTGTTTCATGTGGAAATATCAGCCCGTAAGCTGTGAAATTTGCAAATGTGGACGATCATAGGTTTGTGCAGAATAAAATGGCATGAATTTCACTATGAGGTCAAAATTTTACCTTGAAGAAATAAAAACTGATTTTTTCATATTTTTCCTACAAAAAACAATAAATAGGCTTCATTTGCTTCTCACAACATTTTTTTCTAGGTTAAACCGTTTTTGGTCTGCAGCCGATTGAAAGTGTACCGATTCTAAAGTGCGCAGGCTTTAATATGAGTTTGTGTAGTGCACAGATCTTCCACATAGGCAAAACATGTGATTACAGTTTATCTACAGCTCAATGAACTCAATGCCTAACTACAACCAGGCCATCCCGGGTACTCTTTTCGGCCATCTATTCGTGGAATTTACTTACTCTCATTTTAGTCAATCTACGGTTCTCTGAAGTCAAGGCATGACTTCAATCAGATCGTCCAAATTGTCTGCAGTACGTTGACATAACAAACATTTTACACATTTTCAAGTATTGGTGCAATTAAGAGCGATAAAAACAATTGAATATCATCCGTGATGATTATTCCGAGTAATCGCATTTTGTGAGGACGGATTCGGACAGTTTATCGAGAAAATTAGAAAATATAAACAGTAGTACAAGGGCAACACATGTTCTGAAGATGTCTCCGATGATCTATGGGGCCAATAAGGGAATCATATCTCGGATTTAATGTCATTTGAAAATAAAAAACCCGATTTAATCCACCTATGGTGAACAGAACCCTTCTTACACTTATTAAAATTATCGTTGTATTATTTGTATTTTACATATTTATTTTGTGTAATTGACCAAAAGTTCTAGAAAATATTGTGGATTTGGCATCTAGTGGATTGGTTTCCAAAATAGCATCATAGACCATGGACTAAACTACTAGAAATGCCAAACACCTCCTAGAATCTTGTATGGAATGTTTAAAAAATAGCTTACATATTCTGGAATATTCTATCTTTTGTTAACTGTCAAAAGATCTTGAATCGATTAACAAATGGGTAAGAAAATCAGCGAGATACACGTTGTCCAATATCTCTTAATCAATCGGTTAATTTAGCTCCGAAGTACTTGGTATTCATGGTTATGGTGTAGAAAGGGCAAAAACGATATATCTACTAAGTTAATCAGTTTTGGCATTAGCTAGTTATTTTGGCTGTCCGGTTCTTGCATTTTTCCCACAATATATAAATTCAAAGCTTTCATTTAACACATTGTTAGTTTTCATATAATTCCTGTGTATTTGTAATTTGTTATTTATAATTTTGTTGAAAA
>NC_085138.1:61490527-61679527 GCF_035046485.1 Aedes albopictus | reverse complement strand
TACGGAGCATCAGCATAGCAGGTACAATTACCTAAATAGATAGCAAGTCAGAAAATTTCATTACGTACATACATCGCCTTTCAGTTTAATTCATTAGCAATCTTTTTAACTTTTTTGCTATCTAGGTATGAGCACTCATAGAACTACGCCACCTGGAGTGGTGTCGGATTATTATTTGCGACACCCAAAAGTGAAACGAGAAATTATGATGATTTATCAGTTCCATTCAGATGCCTAATCGATTTAAAATAAATATTTATCAATCACGGTAATCCCTCTGTAATCTTTTTGGCACCCTAAAATGCAATATACAAAAAGTATTTAAAATAACGATATCCAATTCCGATGCGAAGGCACAATAAAAATAAAAGAAATATCAATACATATAAAAAAAATAATAGTATGGAATGAGCTCACCCATTAATAAGCCTCTGCCTATTAGAGTGAACTTCAAAATATGTATTTTTAACGGACACAAAAATCTGCGTTTTCGAAAGCAGAAGTGGATTTTCGACGTCTTTGATGAGAAATTTAAAACAAACAGGATATGACGATAGAACAAGCTCAATTTGGAATAATATAGTACTTATAGAATGGCCCTTGATATACATGTCAATTAAGCTGAAACATTCAAAATGAATTAGCTCATCAAATTGAAGGGCTGATAAACTTTGCCAGAGATGAAATTCTTCTATGCGATCTGATTCTCGAGAATCAATTAGTTCAGTATCGGATTGCTGTTGATATCCTGATCAAATTTGCCGAAGATGAAATCAGCATCACCCAACGGATTAACGTAGAATTAAATAGCTTATCATAGCTTGGATAGCGCTTGATGCCCTAATCAAGTTAGCCGAAAACGGAGTTCTTCTATGTGGTCTGATTTTCGTAATACAGAAGTTTAGTATTTTTAAGACTTACTAGCGCCATCTAGCTGATAAACCAAGTATCAAAATGATCAACATCGGACAGCTCTTGGTTGTCCTGATAAATTTTGCCAAAGACGGAATACTTCCATGTGGTTCTGAATTCTGACTCTTGAAATAGGTACAACAGTTTAGAATTTATTAGTCTCACTACCGCCACATAGCGGATAAACCTAAAACCAACTAACACATATCGGGTAGCTCTTGATGTCCTGATCAACTTTGCCAAAGAAAATTCTATGAAGTCTGAATCTCGAGATACAGCAGTTTAGAACTGCTAAATATCACTGTAGCCACCTAGCGGATAAAACTAGATATCCCCAGACTCACTAGCGCCACCTGTCGAATAAACCTTGAACCATCGAGTTCACTATCGGATAGCTTCTGATGTCGTGATCAGCTTGCCAAAGACGAAATTCTTCTATGAAGTCTGAGATACAGCAATTTGGAATTTCTAAGACTCACTAGCGCCACCTAGTGGATAAATCTAAAATCAACTAATTCACTATCGGACAGTTATTGATGTCCCAACTAACTTTGCCGTAGATGGAATTTTTCTGTGTGGTCTGATTCTCGTGATACATACATTAGTTCACTATCGGATAGTTCTTGCTATCGCCAGACTCACTAACGTCACCTATCGGATAAACCTAGAACAAACTACTAAATTGTCGGATAGCTCCTGATGTCCTGATCAACTTTGCCGAAGACGAAATTTTTCTATGAAGTCTGGCTCTCGAGATACAGCAGTTTTGAATTTTTTAAACTCACTAGAGCCACCTAGTGGATAAACCTAGATTCATCTAGCTTACTATCAGATAGCTTTTGATGTCCCCAGACTCACTAGCACCACCTATCGGATAAACCTTAAACCATCAAGATTGCAATCGGATGGCTCCTGATGTCCTGATCAACTTGCCGAAGACGACATTATTCTATGTGGTCGGATTCTTGAGATACAGAAGTTTAAAGTTTCTAAGACTCACTAGCGCCACCTATCCTTAAAACCTAGAATGAACTAGTTCCAATTCGGATAGCTCATGTTATTCTGATCAACTTTTCCGATGACGAAATTCTTTTATGTAACCTGATTCTGTAATACAGTAGTTTGGAATTCCTAAGACTCACTAGCACCACCTAGCGAATAAACCTAGAATCAATTTCTTCACTACAGTACCGACTCATTCGTTGGGAGTTCGTTGGAAGGGCTGCCTTGATGGTTTCATTCATGGGGAGTCATGACAGATATTCTTTGGGAGTCCTGAGAGGGATTCCGAGGGTATCCTGAAAGGGATTCCGAGGGAATCCTGAAAGGGATTCCGAGGGAATCCTGAAAGGGATTCCGAAGGAATCCTGAAAGGGATCCCCTCGGAATCCCTTGGATCCTTGAAGAATTGCACTGGATTTCCTGACAGGATTCCCTCGAAAACCCTCTCAGGATTCCACCGGAATTCTCGTTAGAATTGGGTTCCTGTTATAATTTCTCCGAAATTCCTGTTGAAATTCTTCCGGAATTCCTGTTAAAATTCATTCGGAATCCTTCGGAATTCCTGTGAGGATTCCGAACTAATTCCTGTTACGAGTGTTCTGGAATTCTTATTAGGATTGTTCCGGAATTCCTGTTAGGATTTCTTCGAAATTCCTGTTAGGGTTTTCCGGAATTCCTACCAGGGTTACTTAGGAAATTCCTGTCAGAACTCTTCCGGAATTCCTGTCAGGATTTTCCTGTTGTCCCTGTCAGGATTTCCCCTGCAATGCCTTACAGTATTCTCCTGCAATTTCTGCCAGGATTTTCTCTGAAATTAATTTCAGGATTCCCCTGGAATGCCTGTTAGGATTTCCCTGATATCTCTGTTTGATAAAAATAATGAGATTTACACGTCAGTTTACATTTTAGTCATGTAAACTTAGTATAATGATGATTTACATGATATTTCATGTAAATTTGTGTTACATGTCCTGTAAACACTCAGAGTCATGCTGAATTACATGACATAGAATGGGAATTTACATGACATTTCATAACTTTTATATGATATGTCTTGTAAACTGTGATATTCCACGCTCCAATCATGTGCATCATATGTCACAGAAGTTTACACTCTTTTTTCGATTTGTGTAGATTACCAACACAAACACACTACCTATCCAACACAGATCGAAAAAAGAATGTAAAATTGTGTGACATATGATGCACATGATTGGAGCGTGGGATATCACAAAAGTTCACATGACATATCATGTAAATGTCATAAAATATCATGTAAACTTACATTATATATCATGTAATTCAGCATGACTCTGAGTGTTTACATGACATATAACGCAAATTTACATGATATATCATGTAAACCATCATAACAGTAAATTTACAAGACTAAATGAAGTTTACATGACGTGTAAATCTCGGTTCTACGTCATTACCCGGAAAACCATTACCCGGAAAGACCATTTACCGGAATGAACCATTTACCGGAAAACCATTTACCAGGAAAAATTTTTTCCCGAAATTTGTTTCCAGATTGCACAGCGATATCCAGACATTTGATTCCATGCCTTTTGCACCGGTTATCTTTTGATCCAAACCATGACCTGGTAATTTAGCTGAACACTAGTATTGCCAAATTATGATTAGCAGTAAATTGGTTAATCGACGGAGCTGCCATGTAGTGTACATACATGTGTTTCATCAACGAGTTTATAAACAATGTGCTGAATGTGATTGCTAATATTTCCAGCAGATATTTGCCCTTCTTTTAACATGGGCTGTTCTTTTTAGGTCTACTGTTCTGGTCGTACAGTTTAATCTTTTTCCCAGAAAGACTTTTTCCGGAATAATGCATTTCTCAGAAAACCATTTTCCGAACTGCCCCATTTCCCGAAATGATTTATTTCCCGGAAAGGCCTAGGAAAACCTAAGATCTCAGAAGATGTTTTGGTGTTTTTAAACATCTGATATTTTGTTTCTCATTTCGAATAATTTTATCAATTGATGATTAAGTTCAAGATAGTCAAGCCTTAAAACTATATTCTAAATATTTTTTTTCAAGGCTATAGAACTAGAATTAGATTCTCGGTCCAGTTCACTTGGCAAAGTAGAGCAAGCATCGTTGGGTTGAATGAACATTTTTAGACTGGCAACCAAACTGTAGTATTTCTATATGACATTTTGTTCCTTTTCGTCTAGGTTCGTTTATGAAGTTTATAAGGCAGTCGGTTTGTTTACTGTATAGGAGATTTGACCTTCTTCAATTTATAGGCTGTTACCTTCTTCAATTTATAAGATGTAACGTTACAGAACTAGTTGGCGACCAATCTGTTAATTCCATCTAGTATTTTTCCTTCTTTAAAACATAGGCTGTTCTTTTGACTTACACTGTTATAGACCTGTTTGGTTACCATGTTGTTTATTGGAAATTGCTGCTTTTTATGAACAAGTTTTGCCCTTCTTCAGTTGCATCAAGTTGCAAACTTGATAAGTGAAACTATTAACTTTGTCTGATATGATTCTTTTTTAACGTGTTGTTCTTTCAACTAAGCCTGTTACAGAAATGTTTAAATAACAAACTGTAAATTTAACTCTTAGATATTTGCCCTTCTTCTAGCAAAAGGCTGTTCTTTCGATGCCTGTTTTCAGTCTTTGATCTAGCCTGATGACTAGTTTAGCTTAATAATAATCGGGTTCTTCTATTTTATCCAGATTATTGCATAATCTGAATCAACCATTACCAATCATAGTCACCCAGGAAACAAAAAAAAAGCCTCATGTAATGATCCTCGGTCGGACTAAGCATTAAACCTCCTGTCTGGATTTGCATGCAGAAGTAGTAACTATGTACATGACTTAATATAGACCATAAGGTATACAGCCCCTACCATGCAAAGTTCGCTAGTTTGCTTGTGGTGTCATTCAAGCCAATGGAGGTAGACGGCCTAAGTAACACACTCATCACAGAAGAGTCATGGCAGCGCAGGGTTATGTTGCGCAGAAGTTATTGTGACTACATAAATACTTACTTGCTAGAAGTAAGTCACAATGACTTCTGTGCAACAAAACCATCACTCTTCTGTGACAAGTGTGTTACTTGAGGGTAAATATATTTCCGGTAAATAGTACATTTCGGCAAACGGTTTTCCGGTAAATAGTACATTCCGGTAAATGGTACATTCCGGGTTTTGGTTTTCCGGGTAATGGTTTACCGGGTAATGGTATAGAATCGTAAATCTCATTATATTAATCTGTGTAGAAATGTGCCATATTTATAATACAAAACAAACAGTAAATAGAAGAGTATATGTGTATGGAATCAATACAGCATACGCTGCAATTCTGCACACTATCAAACGCACCGATAATAAAACCCAATACAACCAAACCCTAATATATCGATCTGAAATAACGAAGACACGAACCACATAATCAAAAAAACATAAAAGCTTAGTACAACAACCATATCAGTACAGTTCAAACCAAAATAGTGCAAACAAATACTTAATTTCAAAGAAAAAAACATAGCAACCAATAGTAAGTTAACATTTAAAATTCACAAAACACAAAATCTAATTGATATATTATTATCAGCGCATGTATTGTACAGCTACCAAATCACCATTGACAAATGCTTAGGCTAAGTTTCCTGTTGCCAAGGAGAGCGCTCAAGTAAAATTCCACCTTTTTTCGCAAGTAATTTTGACAACTGATCCAGTAAGTGTAGAAACGTTACTTTTCCTTACGGAGTAATAGCACGGACCTGAGACGGACTATTTTTCCGCACGGAAAAGTGACAGCTCCATTTGATTCGCACGGGAGGCGTTACGAGTGTTACACTTTTTTCCTTACTTGCCATCTGCGAACTGCTCTAGTAATTTTGAAGCGGAATCATTACTTGACCATTACTTGTCCTATCTTTTTGCACAGTACGTACGAAGTGGAAATTAGCCATTAGCAAAGCCACTAAACACAGAACGATTTTACTGATTGGAAGTAAAACCATGAAAAATTGTTAAAAAAACTAATGTACAAATAAACCTCCCCTATCTAGTTCCTCGGAGGATGGTATCATTCGTTACAGAAACGTAGGGACGAATCGTAAACGTTTTCGTTCTAGAAAGTCCAGGACGAGTGCGACGCCATAACGTCGCACTCGTTTCGTAAGAGCCCTCCACCGCTGTCGAGGATTTCAGTATTGTTGACTTCTGTGAGATCTCGGAGTTCTGCGGGCTTCCCAATTCCAGCAACACAACAAACTAGCCTCGTGGATCGATTCCCCTGTTTGTACTGTGTTAATCGACCAATCTTGGTACGCAATATAGCGATCCGGTTCTCCAAACGTCGCATCCAAACGGATTTTTGTGTGCCGGGCTTGTACACTGTACAACCTTGCGGGTGCGTCTGCAATCCAAGCGTCTTGACTACAGTAACCACGCATAAAATTGCAGATCCTCAAGGTTCTTTACGGCCTCCAAGTACTGATGCAAAATATCCTGGATTAGGATGCTTACTGCACTGCACATATTAACCGACAGGAATTCCGCAGCTTTGATATTCGGTGCTGAGACATTAGGTCTGTACTACGGAACTTCGTGACTGTTGAGGCCATGTAGAGCGCTAGTCATCTCGTTGTTGCTGTCGTTATATATCCACTGTTGGTCCTAGAGCAGTGGGTGTAGTCATATCACGATTCTGATTTGCGTTCGATGCATCCAGTCCAATAGAATTCCTTCTCGACGTATCGCTCGATCTTGTTCTCTCTTCTCCCAATTCCCTCTGCGCTTCCAGCTTGATGTACTCCACTTCAGCAACGGTGAGCATATTATGGAATTCAGATCTTGGAGAAGAACAGAGCTATGTTGGACGCTCTGTCTAGGTCACGACTTCCCAACCTTCGTTTCGCGATCCCCCAACTGCTTGCAGGCACACTGCGATTGTTCTACGAAAAGCGAAGTGACGGCAGACTGGGGGTCGCGAGAGCCAAGGTTGGGAAGCGATGGTCTAGGTTGTCGACTTACTGTTTGACAGCCAATATTCTGAATTAGTAATGAACTATTCAAGATGTTGTTAACAAATTGTTGTTAAAATTGTTGAAATTTCTCTTCAAAATTGAGCTTTTTGGCATTCGCTTTAATATTTGGGTGTACAAAACACGCATTTAATGTACTTTCAGCCGTGTAAGTATGCAAGAGTCAGGTGTGCACCCCACACGCACGATATGAAAGTGTTCATCGCTCGGAGCCACCTTGCTGCAGCCGAACATGGTGCTCCAGTAGCGTACAGAATAGATGCCATGCGAGTTGGTGATGGATTTAACGAATGAACATAGAACTTTGAGGTGAAATTATTCAACAGGCGCTGATACGATGGGTATGTACCTGGAGTGTCGGGGATTTGTTCGGAACAGTGCTACTCTAGACACCGGTGGGACGGCCACCGGGAAGGGTTGATCCTATGAGGAGCTGTATCAAAATACATATTCATATAATCAACCATTAACGCAAAAGCGAAAAGTTCTGCGTGTAAAATTTCAAATAGCGAAATGGCGATGACTGCGGGGATGCTTGCGATGGGTGTTGTTATAAAGGTTGTTAGCAACTGCATAACGCCAGCTCTGAACTCCATCAAAAATGCGGAGGAATCAAAACGAATGATTACACTAATTTACTTTTTTGAATGTATGTACCACAGAATCGAAGCATCGCTTGATGAATTTCATAAAATTTAAAGCATACGCAAGTTAAACTATGAAACCACTTTGTAGGCAAATATGCATATTTGTAATCATCTCCACAATCCAGCGTCCACAAACAGTTTACTCAGCCATGTAATCAACTGACCCCCGCACTGCTGCAGTCAACTCGCGAAGTTCCCCAGTGATAAACGCTAAATTTGTTGGCTCTTTCGACCGCAAATGACAAAATCCGTATATGTACGCACTTCCCAGCAATACGAACGCAGCCCACCACCTTGGTACCACTCGTAGCATCGCAATGCGTAGGTACCTTGTACCCAGTGCCAGTGGTAGTGGAAGCCTTCAACCAAATTCCCGAAACAGATCCGGTCACCGGGAACTGAAACTAACCACTTCACCGCAATGCAATTCCCTGTTGGTGGTGATGGTGGCGGTGTCATGACCCGCTGTGCGGTCCTACACTCATACCATCCATGCTGCCTCCACACCGGGAGCTATTGTGAATTTAATTAAAAACTTTAATCAAACTTGCTCGGTATGAATCCCGCGCGTCCACATACATTATACTACGATGAACAGTGGGATAATAGTTTGATTGTAATCCATTCGAGAATAATATTTTAGAAGTCGGGAAAATCACCTACGATATCATTTTTTTATTTTACTTAGGCCAAGGATGGGTTCCGGGTCATTTGGCCGAATGACGTTTGGCCGAATAATGAATTTAAGTGACCATGCCACTGTTCCTCGCATCAGTATAACTCAAAAGAACTGCCTATGATTCGAAGAAGGAAAAATCTTTGATATTATATACTGCCCAAATTCTGCAAAGTGACGTAAGCGACATTGATAGTTTTGGCCCATTTTTTGGTTATTATGCATAAAACTCTTGCTCATCCTCTAAGTTTCTTTCCATAGATGATAGATTACGACTAGATCTTGCATTCAAATACAACAGGCATACCACAGTGTTATTTTTACATCAGATATTACATATAATATACCAACAAATATCGACATTTTGAATGGCGCTTACGTCACTTTGCAGAATTACGGCAGTATATTGGCAGTTCCAACGCCAACTAATCCCTGAAAGCCAAAACGAGAAAGAATAGCCTATCATTAAAAGAAGGAAATATTTCTGATGATCATATTGGAAGTTAGAATGTCAAAAACTTCCTTTGGATCCTTTGATCATAATTCGGCCAGATGACATTCGGCCAAGCAGCCGGACACCCTTTTCAGCTAGTCAATAATCGATTTTTCCGGAGTGGAATTCGATCCCAGTAAATCTTCAATAGCAACGTTTACCGACTTCATGTTACTCTCGAAGTCGCAATGCAATGCTTAAAAATATCTAAACTCGTGGTGTACATCTTTATCCTATTTTGTTCAAGTTTGGACAAACCTATGTTGCGTTGAATGGATTGTCGCGACAAGTGCAGGTTGCGTGATGGTTGAAATTTGATTGCGGTGCGTAGCACTAAACATGATTTCACTATTTTTGGTTTTGCTTCTTTTTACAATCCAAATCTCCTTCGGATGAGGTTAGATGAACATCTATTACTGTTGGTTCTTTAGTCTTCATATTGTCTAAACTTTTCGGGATAAAATTTAAAACCATCAAAGTTTTAAAACAACAAATTAAAAAATAAATCATTACTTTTGAATTAGTTGACCGATTTCATTTTTTTTTGTACGTTTCCGTCGTCTCAGGACCAAATGTTTACCCTGTTTAATATTTTTATCAGAAAATTCAGAGATTTTAAACCCTGGACTAGTACCTACGTTTTACTTCCCTTCCGAAGGAAGAACTCACATTTTGCGAGTTTGTCGGGAGTGGGATTCGATCCCAGGTCATCGGCGTGATAGTAAAGTGTTCTAACCATCACACCAGATCCGCTCCACCATTTTTTTTTTATTAAATTAACACTTTGGAAAACCAAATTTCCCTAGAAGTTTAACCTTCCGTAACTCGCGCGGTTGACTACCTGCGTCAGCACCACGCTAATGCTCAGTACAAAAAGCGAGATTTTTTCAACGTGTTGTACAAAATACAACAGCGCGATCACTCGTGGGTTAAGAAAGCAAAGCATTTTACGTTACATTTAAAATTTGAAACTGAAGGAATGCTGGAAATTTATTGTAAAAAGGTGTTGGTGCGCTGTGACATTTTCGAAAATTTCAATTTCTGTGGCAGCAAAAAGTTTGGAACAAGCTCTTCCGTGTGGAGTTTCTCTACGTCTATTAAAGTTTATTTTTTTATTAAAAGCATTTAAACTTAAAGTTTAGGAGCAATTAAATCTGCTCTGTTTTTTTTTTCGAAGTTTTTCGTTTCACAAAATACTACTGTAATTCTCTAGGAATTTCAGTTTATTTCTTAACAACCTTTTTATTTTTTTCCTTAAAACTGGGAGTGAACCTGGGATGGTTAGAGCACATGCCTATCATGCCGACGACCTGGGATCGAATCTCATTTCCGACAAATTGTAGGTTCGTCTTTTGGTCCCGAAATGAACAAGTCTTGAGTTAAAAATCCCTTCAATAAAATAAAAAAATCTCTACTGTTTATATGCAAATTGTATAATACAATCTAAAAACAAAACAATTGTACATCTTAAGTTTTTTTTCATTTTGCTCATTTTTTTTCTTTTTGGTTTTTGTGTGCTAGTTTAACCTCAATAATTGTTTATTTTTTTTTTTCAAAAATCCTTCTATCCATTACACAGCGTAATAAAAATTAACTTTTGGTATATCTCAAGAGCAAACTTATGTGTCTCTGACGGATTTTGGGCCGCTGAATCCGAATCCAGGCTCAGATTTGCTCCAGCACGTCACAATTTTGAGCCATACCTCAATTTATAGGGCAAAATATGCGATTTTGGGCTTTTTTGACTGCAAGCCATCAAGCATGGATTTTTTTTAAGCAATCAAAAGGTAAATTGCTCAATTATCATCTAGATTAACGACTCATGCAAAGTATTTCGTTTAACAAAATCGAATTTGATAGTTTTAAGCGATTTATGTTAGGTACGATGTCATACAAATCACCCTCCAAAAATTGCATGCAAGTTTACTGACTAACATAAAATGCTTAAATCTATCAAATTTGATTAGATAAAACGAAATATTTTACATGAGTCGTTAATTGACCAATTTACCTTTTGATTGCTTAAAAAAAAATAGTTCCATGCTTGATGGCTTGCAGTCAAAAAAAGCCCAAAATCGCATATTTTGTCCTATAAATTGCGGTATAGCTCGAAATTGTGACGTGCTGGAGTAAATCTGAGCCCGGATTCGGATTCAGCGGCCCAAAATCCGTCAGAGACACATAAGTTTGCTCTTGAGACAAAAAAAGGTTGCGCTGTGTTATTCGTGGATTTATCCATGAGTTCTTTTATTATTTGGTTTGATGTTTCACAATAAATTGCTTTGGAATATCATGTAGGAAATTTTCAAGTACTTTTTCACAAATTCCAAAAGATTTCATATTTTTTTTATTTTTTGAAAGAAATTTAATTGCATATTTTTTCACAGGTACATATGTCTTCTAAAAAAGCTGAAAACTTTAAATTGCTGACTGTCATTGATTTCAGTTTAATTTCTAACAAATCCAAACTAATAAGATATCTACCACAATATTTTGTAGATTTCATTGAAATTTTTCAGATTCCCAAAATGTATGTGTGTTTACGGGTTTTGCAGAAATATTAAGATATTAAATGTGAAGTTTCTACAATACACTTCATGATTTTGTCCTGAAGTTTTTCCTACGATTTCATCATGAATTTTTCAAAAATCACTTTTCATAATTTCATGACGACTACCTTCTTTCTCAAGAATTCACCGTTTATTTAACCAATATCCGTCCATCGTCCTAAATATTCATAGGACAGTCTTTTTGACGTGAATATCCGGTATTTTTAGAAAGGCCTTGATATGTCTTTTTATCTGTCTATCTGACTATTTACGTATCTGCAATGCTTGCCTGCAAGGTGGTAAAATTTGCATACAAGTACTAACAGATCAAGTGGGATATTGGTATGATCACCAAGGGTAAAGTTGGATAGCGGGTTAGGGTAGAGGTAGGAGGAGGAATCTTCGTCACGAAAAGTGCTGTTCGTTTGATTCTGTATAGCATCGCGGCTTCTACTACAAAACTTCAAGTTTGTTCGAAGATGCACTGTTCTATGGTGCGTAGAGGGTAGAGTAGAGGATAGCGTAGAGGGTAAGGTTGAGGGTAGGTTAGTGGGTTAGGGTAGACGGTAAGGTAGACGGTAGCCCAAGTAATATTTTGATTACCAATTAGTCATGTAGAGGTTTTGAGAACCATCATAAAACCGAAAAACTTTTACTTTCGTTTTATGATGGTCTCAATACCTATTCTAGTCTATTTGACTAAAAAATGTATCTTGGGAGGGTCAGTGTTGGTAAAATCACACTCAAAGCAGACTCATGAACCGCTCCTGTGTGAGCAAACTCGCGCGCGATTCTGAATCATTTTCTCACGTGCGAGATTTTCATGCAAAATCTCGCTCTCACGAGTGAAGCGCCGAAGTCTCGTTCGCTTGTAAAACGAATCCAAATCAATTCGAACGGCATTCAATGTTATTGTACGCTAGATTTGCTTTTGTTCTATCATATAATCCTAAAAACTTGGATATAAATAATAAGAACGCCAAGAAATAAAGCAATGAGTGAAATCGCGAGTCAACTCATGCATGATTTTTTCGGCGGTGAGTTTGGCGAGTCAAGAATCGCGCGTGAAACAACTCAACCATGCGATTTGAGAATTCCAGTTTTTACCAACACTGGGGAGGGTAGACGGTAGAGCGTAGGGTAGACAGTAGAGTAGAGGGCTAGGATAAAGGATAGAGAGAATTAGGATATATTGTAGGGTAGGGGATAAAGTATAGGGTTAGGGTAGAGGGTAGAGTGAAGGGTTAGAGTAGAGGGTTAGGATAGAGGGTAGGGTAGGGTAGACGATAGAGTAGACGGTGAGGATAGAGCGCTAATGAGAGGGTATCATGAATGGTGAGAGTAGAGGGTAGGGTAGGGGGTCGCAGTAGAGAGCTAGGGTAGACGGTAGGATGGAGGATATTGTAGAATAGGGTAGGGGTAGGATGGGTAGGATAGAATAGAATAGGGTGAATGGGTAGGGGAGAGGGTACAGTAAAAAGTAGGGTAGACGATACGGTAAAGGTTAGGGTAGAGAGTAAGGTAGATGGTTAGGATAGAGCGTAGAGTAGAGGGTAGTATAGATGAAAAGGGTAGAGAGTAGGGTAAAAATTGAGATGAGATAAAGTGAGACTTTCTCGAGATACCTTCAGAAACTCTTCGTGATTTCATAAGGCATTCCTCTCGATACTCTTCTTAGGATTCCTCTAGACATGTAGAGATTGCTCGTGTGATCCCTTCAGGGACTTCTACAGGGATTGCTATAGGAAATCCTTCTAGAATTCTTTAAGGTAATCTAGTTGGTAATCCTTCAGGGATTTCTGCTGAAATGCCTTCGAAGATTCCTTCTGGGATTTCGTAAAAGACCCCACTATGATTTTTTCTGCTCAGCTTGCAGTCGGGATCCTGTCATGATTCTTCTAAGGATTCAAGGGCATGCTTAAGATAACCATAGAAGGAATCTTTCAGGTATTCCAGCTGGCGTTCCTTCAGGGATTCCTGCTGAGATTACTTCACGGATTCTTTCTGGTAATCTTTCAAAAGATTTCTGTCGAGATTTATTCAGAAAATCCTAGTGAAATTGCTTTAGGTATACCTACCGGGATTCCCGCTGGTATTCCTTGAAAGATTCTTCCTGAGATTTTTTTCAGGTATTCCTCTCAAGATTCATCCAAGGATTTCTCCAGTAATTCTTCTCGGGATTTCTTCTTTCAGGGATTTCTGCCGAACTTCCAACCAAGATTCCTCTCTGGATTCTACCAGATATTCCTCCCAGAAATCCTTCCGTTGCTTCTCACGTGTTCTAGTCGGCATTCCTTCAGGGATTACTGCTGAAATTGCTTCACAGATCCCTTCTGGAATTTCTTGTAAAGCATTTCTTCAGGGGTTCCTGCTAGGATTTCTTCAGGCATTCCTCCTGGTATTTTTTCATACATTCCTTCAGGGATTCTTGGCTTCACAGATTCTTGGCAGGGATTGCTTCACAGATTCCTTCGGGGATTTCGCAAACCATTACTTCAGGGATTCTTGCTAGGATTCCTTCCGGGATTCCTCCTGGTATTCTTTCAAAGATTCCTTCAGGGAATCTTGGCGGGACTGTTTTAGGTATTCGTGCCTGGAACCTACTGGGCATTCAAAGATTCTTCCCGTTTTTTTTATTTTGCATTTCTCAAGGAATTTATCTAGTCGTTTCTCCGAAAATTTCTTCAATTATTGTTTGAGGGATTCAGGTCGAGCTTCCAGCTGGGATTCTTTTCAAACCCCATCAGAAATTATGTTTTGGTTTTGTTTTTTGAATTACTTATCGGATTTCTTGCAATTTGTAGAAATTGCTGAAAAAAAAAAGTTTAACAAAACCCTCCTGTTCTCCTGCTTGAAGAAGAACATAAAAGTAAATGAAGTTCAACTTTCAAGAAATTAGGCCGTTACAAATATTTATTTCACTTTTTGTCCCACCACTCGTTGACTGGTCGAGGGGGGGGGGATAAAAATAATAAAGTATTTAATTTGAAAAATATTTAAAACTCATCGGATTTGTTAAAGAGTTTTGAGCAAGACCCGAAATTTTGATAAATATTTTTTTATCTGCCCCCTCAAAATGCAAAATCCAGCCAAAAATTTTTGAAGGGGGGGGAGACAAAAAGTCAAAATAAAATTTGTATCAGCCTTATTTAAAAAAATAAAATCTGAAGAAAATCTAAATAAAAGTAACTTATAAATAAATGAATAAAACTTCCGAAAATAAATCGTGAAGGGATCCGTAATGAATACTAAAACACAAGAGGAGTCCATTCAACACTTTCAGTAATTTTGTTTATTCAGTGCTTGGCTACGTGTTACTTGTGATGTTAAAGTATATCTTTTTTAATCAAGGTATAAAACAAGTATTTTTACAGATTCTGTTACCATATTTTTAAACTTTGTTTGTATATATGGTAGTAAACCAAACTGAAAACCAGCAACTACTTAAAAATATTGTTTCGATTGCATTCTTGCCCACTATGCGTATGATGAATATCCACTCCCGCGTGCCATATGCCATGCCCGTGGATCATAGTTTGGCTGTTGTGGTAAGCGAATTTCAAAATGCAAATATTTGCTAGCTGACAAAACAGTTTTCCGTGGGCGTAGTCGCTGGAATGTCATGTCGGTCGGTCTGTAGCGTACGCCCGATGCATATTCCAATATCCTACACGCATAATTTATACTTAATTTTATCAATTTGCATCCGGTGGTGCAATCTGTTCCTGATATCTACATAAATCGGAAACAATTGATCCGAAATGTTTTATTGTCAACTTTATTTTGGTATACAGTTCTAACCGGATTTCAATTTGATTTTCCCCCATTGCAGATCTTCGACGGGTACTACCACTTCGAGCACCGGCACGTGCAGAAACGATCGCTCAATCCTTCTGGACACCACCAGCAACGATTGGACGGTGACGATCGGGTGCGATGGGCGAAACAGCAGCGAGCCAAACGGCGTCCGAAGCGGGACTTTCGATCCCTCAAAAGCCCCTACACGATACAGCTGAACGACCCCAAGTGGGGCGAGATGTGGTACCTGGTGAGTTGAGAACGTCAACGCCTGCAACAAATCCGTGGTGAGACTAATTCGAGTTTGTGTTCGAACCTTTTTTGCAGAATCGAGGGAACGGCCTAGACATGAATGTGATTCCAGCCTGGAAGGAGGGCGTGACGGGGAAGGGCGTCGTGGTGACGATTCTGGATGACGGTTTGGAATCGGACCATCCGGACCTGGAGCACAATTACGTAAGTAGATGAATTGATTGAAGTTTGATTTCAGTAGGCAAACGAACTATCTGGCGTGAACATTTCTCTTTATTATGCTGAACCAAACCTAGTGAAAACTACACGTGGAAATGCTTTGAAGATCTTGTACACAATAGAAAGGGGCTGTCCATAAACCACGTGGTCATTTTTTTGGGACTTTCCAACCATCAACCCCCCCCCCCCCCGCGTGTTCATTTGTCCATACAATTTTTTTTATTTGTCCATACAAAATGGTAATTGGCCGAACCCCCCACCCCCCCCCCCCCCTCATGACCACGTGGTTTATGGACAGCCCCAAACAAGTGTTCGATGGACAAAAACGGAACATAAATTGCAATAACTAATACACGTACTCCGGCGAGAAACGAACCCACGACTCTTAATTCGATGAATGTGCGCCTCCAATTCCTCCAAGCTACGGAGCCACTTAAATTTTCAAACTATTTAAGTCGAGATTTGAACATAATTTTCTACGGTTCACTCGTCATCTTTCAGTCAATCACGTCAGAAATCGAATTTAACTTCCACCACTTCTTTCTGCATCCACCAACACCCTAAACTGACCTTACCACAAACAATTGCGAATTAGAATAACTTGCATTCACCCACCAATAAATTTCTAACCCATTCAGAGGAACTAAGGGTGGAAAAAGGAGAACAAAAAAGGAACCTTTCCGCTCGATCAGGTTCCACTCTGGCAAAGTTTTCCCAATGCCTACGTAATTCAATGCCCAGATAGAAATATTTTCCCCGTACCAAACAAACGCAGCACACACCAGGGATAAATAAACTGTTCGAACGTGTTCAGAATTTGCTTTATGATGGGTGCTATCCGGTGCCGTAGAGAAATAATGTTTACCTTCGGTGCACTGCCACGCTGCGAAAGGCACATTCATTCGGTGAAACACACACAATTTTGTGCTACCTGGATAGGAAGCACCTGAATCATACACACACACAGGACATACATATCTCACATAGAATGGAAAAGCTCAGTTCCCCATCACATGAATTACCACTCCAGCTCCACTCGAAAGCGATTGCCCATAATTAAATAAGTTCGATCGAACTGTCATATGGGTCAGTTTTGCGGAATTGAATTGCAATGCAGCAGTCAGAAAAAAAAATCGATGGACAGTAAGTAGTTTACACTGATATATGTTGCCCTTTACGTCTTTACTCAAGGGCGTAGCCAGAGGGGTCGGGGGGGGGGGGGCGCCGTGCCCTCCCCCCTCTGGCCGACAGATTTTCTTTTTATTCGAGCCAACTCAAAGATTATCAATAATTCAGAGTTCCAAAAAAAATAAAAAAAACTAATATAATAATTGAGGTTTTAATCCACATATAGGTATCAAACCTTTTTTTTCTTGAGAACCACAGGAATTTTTGCCAAATATTTCTCCAAGAGAACCACTTTAATCTTATCATAGAATTTTACCAAATAACAAGTTTGGTTGAATTGTTAAGATATGCTGGAACCGGTTCCGGTAAGGAAAAATAAGGACTTTGTAAAACCATATGCTGCTATAGAGTGCAGTTATGTGCTACGGTGCTTGTATCTTGTATTTCACTTGTATTCAATTCAAACAAACGTCATGCCAAGATCAAAATACCAGGGATTTCTTTACGAATTCATTTAAAGACACTTCCAGAAATTCCTTTAGGCATTTATTCAGAAACTTTCTTCCAGAAATTCCTCAAGGGACTTGCCCAGGAGTTTCTCCTTCGTGAATTCTTGCATTGGCATCTTGCAGGGTTTAAATAGTTTTCTTTTTCAGGGTTTGTTCCAAGAAATTATTCAAGAAATCCTCCCACAATTCCTTCAGAATTTTTTACAAATACTTCTGCAAGGATGCATCGACAAATTCCTACAAGATTTTCTCCATAACTTCCTTCCTTTCATATTTTTTCCTACAGAAATTCTTCCAGGAATTTATTAAGAAAGCTTTCCTGGGATTTCCTATGGAATTCCTCATGGGATTGCTTCCGGGATTCCTCCAGGTTTTTCTTCAAGAATTTCTCCAGGAATTCACCCGGGAATATTCTCTGTGATTCTTTCAGGAACAACTCCAGGGATTATTTAAAAAAATCCTTCTAGGATTCCTCCAGAAGCACTTTTTAAAATTGCTTCAGGAGTTCCTTTTGGATTTTTCCGGGATTCCTCCCGGTTTTTTTTTTTTCAGGAACTGCTACAGGAATTCCTCAAGTAGTTCCTCCTCGAGTTCTTCTCAGAATTCCTTCA
Source organism: Aedes albopictus (assembly GCF_035046485.1). NCBI lineage: Eukaryota > Metazoa > Arthropoda > Insecta > Diptera > Culicidae > Aedes > Aedes albopictus. Next base: position 61,661,699 of record NC_085138.1, on the reverse strand, counting down.
GGATTTCTCCAAGGATTCCATCTGCAATTTCTCCAGGATTTTTTTGCTGGGATTCCTCTAGGGATTTCTTCAGGGATTCCTCCTAAAACTTCATCCAGGATTTCACTAAAACTTCATCCAGGGATTAATTCAGAAATGCCTCTAGAGATTCCTCCAGAAATTCCTCTAAGAATTTTTCTAGAGATTCCTCCTGGAGTATTTCTAGAGATTCCTCCATTAATCTCGACGGGCATTCTTCTAGGATATCCTCCAGGGATTCCTCCAAGAATTTCTGCAGAGCTTAACTCGGGAGTTCCTTCTGTGATTATTTCTGGAACTACTTATTTTAAAAAATCCTCCAAAGATTCTCCCAGGTACTCTTTTTAGGGTTCCTCCAGGAATTACTTGTGGTGTACGGCCATTTGGCCGAATGGTCGTTTGGCCGAAAGCCGTTTGGCCGAATTATGTTCAAAGGGTTCAGAGGAAGTTTTTGACATTCCAACTATCAATATGATCATCAGAAATATTACCTTTTTTTAATTCTTTCTAGTTTTGACATTCAGGGATGAGCTGGCGTTGAATCTGTCAATATTTTATCAAAGATTTTTGCTTCTTTGAATCACAGGCTGTTCTATCGAGTTATACTGATGCGAGGAATAGTGACGTGGTGACTTAAGTTCATCATTTATTTTTCGGCCAAACGGCATTCGGCCAAATGGCATTCAGCCAAATGACCCTTTCGGCCAAACGGCGTTCGGCCAAACGGCATTCGGCCAAATGACCCGGAACCCCTCCTTGTACCTTAAAAAAAACTCATCCAGGAATTGATTCATTACTTCCTCCAGGAACTGTTTAGGGATTCCCTTGGTAATTCGTCTTGAAATTGCTTCCGGGATTCCTTCTGGACTTTCTCAGAAACTCTTCTAAGGATTTCTACCGAATCTGTCGAAGAACTCCATCTGCGATTTCTTCAGGATTTTTTTCTGGTATTCCTCTACGAATTACTTAATAGATTCCTCCTAAAATTCCTTTAGAATATCCTCCAGGTATTCCGTCAAGAATGCTGTTCTGGACTGCAGCACACTAGTGGACTGTATTAAAAAGGTTGCAAAAAATGCAGTTCCAGAGCCACACTTCACTCCTTCGACACTAGGTACACTTGAACTTTCGGATGCACAAGAAATTCGGCACTGCGGTACGCGGTTTGAAAAAAATAAACTATATTCAACCGAGCTTCGTGGTACACTAATTATATTTGAAAATTTCTCTTAGCGATCGATCTATCGATCACTCTGCCTACTGCCTACCTGCGATCGTGTACGATCGGATTTACCAAGAAATGAGAGAAGAGTAATTCTCGTAACTGTTATACGGGGCTTTAGCGCAACTTGGGGTTAACTAGACGGTTGTTCGCAAACATGCCGCCCCCCTTGAAACCGGCTGGTTTCAAACGAATTCTAATATTAGCTAGTATTTGATCATTTGGAATTCAATTACTTAATACTATATAATAGTGGCAAATTGGAACACTTCGTAACTGAATATGCTTAAATTCACTATAGTTCACAAGTTGGATCATGGATTGAGGTAGGTCTTCTTCGATCACGTCATCTTGGCCGATGGGTTACCGGCTCTTCGGGTCTGCTCTCATCTGGGATGTGGTTTCGTCGACCTCAGTCGACTCTCTTCGTGGGCTTGCTCGGTTACGTCGTCGCACCGTGTTGTACAGCGGTTGCAGAGTACGCATGCAACGGGATCCTGCGGGTGCAGCTTCTTCTCATCTTGTGGGTTTGCTTCTTCGTCTCGTCGTGGTTCATTGGTGGTCGATCTTCTCGTCTGTCGGGTTGCATCGGTTGATGCATTTGCTTGGGTAGTGATCATCTTGGACGGCTTCGTCTTGTACGGGCCGCCGCCGGGGTGGTGGTTAAAGTGCATCGATTGGTGATTTCCTCGGGGAAGGAATTATGTAGTATTCTGTGTGTAGTTTTTCCGAAACTGGAACAACTTACCCCACAAAGGCAGTAGTGGTGCCTGAGAGTTCTCCTTGGAGTAGCGCCTTGCGGGTGTTGGTTCCAGTGGAAGGCTTCTATCTTGTCCTCGGTCGTAGCGATTGACGGTAGAGCTGGCCGGGCCCATTGCCAACCAAACGAGGGAGGTGACCTGGAGATGGTACCATGGTTGTCTCCAGGGGATGCGGTGGTAGCGGATGCAGTGCTACCGAAGACACAGAACGGATTAGAAATGAACTTAGCTTGGCGATGACCAAGTGGCCACCGCAGGTGCCCAGTGCACCGGAGCGGGAGTAGATGCTATCTCCCATGCTGAACTGAATTGCTTCAGTGTTACCTTTTACCAAGACGAGGGACTTGGACAAACATACACAGACGATACTTGACGAGACTTGACCTTTCACCAATTGTAGACTGACGGATGATCTTTGGACTTCATCGAGGTGACCCATGGGGTCTGAGGCGAAGCACTCGTAGAGTACTTATTGATTGGAGTTTTGTTGAGCAATTTCATTGTCCCAAATAGGCAAGGGACAGACCTTGGTGATGCCTCTGTCGAAGCTACCATCCTTGGTACGTACCGTGACAACACGAACATGCCCGTCAGTACCAGGAAACACCCTTACCACTCTGCCAAGTGGCCACCTCAGTGGCGGTGTGTTCTCTTCTTTGAGAAGAACCATCGCACCCACAGCGATGTCGTCCTTCTTCTTCGTCCATTTGACACGATTCTGCAGATCCGAAAGGTACTGGGTGCTGTACTTCTTCCAGAACTGCTGGGTGAGAGACTGCGCTTGCTCCCACATCTTCAGGTGGTGGATGGAGACATCGTCGAAGGTTCGATCCGCTACAGCAGTTAGCGGACGCTGCACAAGAAAATGCCCCGGGGTTAGGGCCTCGTAGTCTGTAGGATCGCTGCTGATAGCAGTCATCGGTCTAGAGTTTAAGACCGCTTCGATTTGGGCAAGAGCCGTCAGCATTTCGTCGTTCTTCAACGTTCGGAGTCCTACTGATTTCTTGAAGTGGGTTTTGAAGGACTTTACTTGAGCCTCCCACAGACCACCGAAGTTTGGCGTGCGTGGAGGGATGAACTTAAATTCAATGCCATCGTTTGCTGCTTCCTTGATAACGGGATCTTGGAATTTTCTGTCGCTCAGCTGCTTGCAAAGCTCCTTCAACTCTCGATTTGCTCCAACAAACGTAGTCGCGTTGTCGCACATGATGAGCTGTGGTCGGCCTCGCCGAGCGACGAAGCGTCTTAGAGCCGCAATGAATGCTTGAGTTGTCAAATCCACGACGAGCTCCAGATGAATTGCCTTCACCGACAGGCAGACAAACACTGCAACGTAGCACTTCACCGGGCTGGATTTCCGGTTGGGGTAGCTGATGTGGAAAGGTCCGCAGTAGTCCACGCCGACCTTCAAAAATGGAGCCGATGGAGTGACGCGCTCCACTGGTAAATCAGCCATAAGCTGATCGATGACCTTTGGTTTTCTTCGGAAACACGGAATGCATCCGTGGATGACTTTTCTCGCCAAGCTGTTCGCATTCGTTGGCCAGAATCTTTCGCGAAGGGTTGCTACTAGTAGTTGCTGTCCAGCGTGGTAAAACTTATAGTGGTAGTGTCTAGCTAACGCTATTGCTAGCGGATGACGATGATCCAAAATGAACGGATGCTTTCGAGTTTCGAGAACTGGAGCATTGGCAAGACGGCCACCGACGCATATGATGCCTGCCTTCAAGATAGGGTACAACGATTTGATCCTGGACGATGATTTCACTTCTCCTTGTTTTCCAAGATCTGCCATTTCTTCCGGAAAGCTGTCACGTTGAGCTTGACGCACTAGGACGATCAGTGCTTCCTCTAATTCTTCTAGTGAGACAGGTCCAGTTCGCTTCGAACTTCGATTTGTAGTATTGTGCTTGAAGCGGATCAGAAGGGCTACAATGCGCTGCAGCTCCTGGTACGACCATCGTAGTCCAAACAGCTCATTCGGAGGAACTCCCTGTGTGGGAAACGCTTGAGATGCACGCTCTTCCAGAAGCGTGACGTCTTCTGGAACTTCGGAGATTTGGCTCGTTTGAGGCCAATAGCATTGATCCTGTAATAACCACTGCGGACCTTCGAACCAGCGCCTTTCGTATTGGAGTTGTGCTGGCGACATCCCACGAGAAATCAGGTCCGCAGGATTTTCGATTCCCGCTACGTGGCTCCACGTTCCGCCTTGGGTGAGATGTTGTATCTCCGATACTCGGTTGGCAACGAACACTTGCCAACGAGACGGAGGAGATCCGAGCCAGTGATTAACAATTGTGGAATCCGTCCAGAAAAACGCAGTAGGTACAGCCTTGACTTGGACGAACTTCTCGTAGAGGTGACTTAACAGGAGTGCAGCCGACAGCTCGAGCCGGGGAATCGTCATTTTCTTCTTCTTTTGCTCCAGATTCTCAAGAGGAGCCACTCGAGACTTCGATGTGATTAACCGCACAGTAACGGACCCGTCTGAAGCAACGCAACGAAGATAGAGACACGCTCCGTACGCGACTGTTGACGCATCGCTGAATCCGTGCAGTTGAACGGAAACGCAATCGTTGCTGAGTCCAACCCAGCGGGGAATAGTAAGCGTTTCGAGTGCCATCAAGTTCTGCCGATATTCTCTCCACATTTCCTGTATCGACTCATCCAGTGGGTCATCCCAGCCGCATTTCAGCCGCCACAGCTGCTGAATGAAGATTTTCGCCTGCACAACAACCGGACCGACTAGTCCTAAAGGATCGAACAGGCACGCTGCGTCGGAGTGTATGCTTCGCTTAGTGATGGTCGAGGAATTGGACTTCCATTGAGGAAAGGAAAAGTGGAATTCGTCGGAGCCCACATTCCACCGTAGTCCCAGTGTTTTCACTGTTGCATTGGACGAATCAAGCTCAAGCATGGAGCGATCATCTCGCAGGTGCTTCGGAATGCTACGGAGAACTTCGCTTGAGTTTGAATTCCATTTCCGGAGACTGAATCCTGCCGAGTCCGACACGTCCTTGACTTGCTTCACCAACGTTTTGGCTTCCTCGATGCTATCGGCGCCCGACAGCATATCGTCGACGTAAAAGTCATGCTGGATCACTTCAGATGCCACTGGATGCGTGGCTGCGCAATCTTCGCCAAGCTTCTTGAGGCATCTTGTCGCTAAATACGGCGCGCTTGCCGTACCATACGTGACAGTCGTGAGTTCGAAGAATTTCAAGGGCTGGTCCTTCGAATCACGCCACACAATTTTGTGGAGAGGATGATCGTTTGGTTGGGTGAGCACCATCCGGTACATTTTTGCCACATCCGACACTACCGCTATTCGATGGAGGCGAAACCGTAGTAGAATCGCCAGGAGAGGATCCTGGACCACAGGGCCCACCATTAACGCGTCGTTGAGCGACACTCCCGTTGATGTGCGGCACGAGGCATCAAAGACAACACGAAGTTTTGTGGTCGTGCTGTCAGGACGCAACACCGCATGATGCGGCAAGTAGTAGACTGGTGCTTCACTGTCGGTCTCCTCGGGGACTTGCTTCATGTGCCCCATTAGCTGATATTCATGAATGAACTCAGTGTACATCGCCTTCAGTTCCTGGTCGCTGTCCAGCCGCCTTTCGAGGCTCAGGAACCGCTTGATAGCGATGTTTTTGGACTCGCCTAGTTTCTCCATGACGTGCTCCCTTCGTGGAAGGGCTACGACAAACTTCCCTTCTCCGTTTCGGGTGGTAGTTCTGTTGAAAATCTCCTCACACGCTGTTTCCTCCACTGAGTTCGTGCTGTTGATATGACACGTCTCCAGCTCCCAGAATTTGGCGATGAGTTCTTGCAGATCAACCATCGTGCTGACGAAAGTCGACGTTCTTGGAATGTTGGCAGGAACTTCTGGAACTCTACCAGACACAATCCATCCGAAAACGGTTTCCTGCAGAGTCGGACCACTATCCGAGAGCTTTCGTCGTCCCGCAGCAAGAAGATCGATGTAGAATTCAGCACCAATGATCATATCGATGGGACCAGGTTCTCCGAAGGTCGGATCCGCCAACACGATGTCGCTTGGTATCTCCAGTACCTTCACTTGGACAGGGCTGATCGGCAACGTCCGGGTGATCTTGGGCAGGACGTAGAACTGCATATCTTCGTCGAAGGCGGAGAGTGTTGCTTGTCGAGGTTGAACCCTTGCTTCCACCGATTTCGTCGCTGTGACACTTCCGCTGCCGATTCCTTCCACCTTCAAGAGGGCTGGAGTCTCATTCAGCTTGAGCTTCTTAGAGAAGCTGGTCGTGACGTAGCAAAACTCTGAACAGGAGTCCAGCAACGTTCGAGCAAACGAAACGTTTCCGAACGGGTCTTGCACACGAACAATTGCGGTTGACATTAGTACTTGTCGAGGGAGAGATTGCATATTTTTTGATTGCTTAACAGCTTTCAGAGTAACAGTGGCGTGTGGGTCTGTAGTGGGTTGTGGGGAAGTGTGCTGAGAGCTTGATTGGATCACTGGGTAGGAGTTTGTGGTTTGTGTAGCTGGTTGAGTAGATGTTTGTGTCTGACCTTTTGGTGGTGTTTGACTTGGTTGTGGCTGTGTCTGTCCTGCTGCGCGGGTTTGATCTTGCGTTTGTGGAACGGATGGTTTCGGTGCTCGCGGACTCGTTGGCGCGTTCTCGAAATGCAGCATGGTATGATGCTTTCTGCCGCACTTCGTACAGGAACCCTTGGAGCAACTTTCTGCGTAGTGACCTGCGGATAAGCAGTTGCGACACAGACGTTTCTTGTTGGCCTCCTCTACCCGCTGATTAATCGTCAAGCCCTTGAACTTGTTGCATTTGAAGGGAAGATGAAACGGCTCCGCACAGAACAGGCATTTTCGTGAAGATTGGGATGACGTGTGTGTTGTTGTGACTCGCGCACGCTTCTGCTCGGATTCGATGGGCTTGCAAGGCGCGATGGACTGCAAAACAAGACAGTGATCACGCAGAAACTCCAACAGCTCGTCGAATTCCGGAACATCTTTGGAGTTGTGATGTGATTCCCACAGCCGGAGGGTGGCTGAGTCCAGACGCGAGCAGAGCATGTACGCAAGGATCGTTGACCAATTCGCCGTGTTTTCTCTAATTTTGTTGAGCATTTGGAGGTTTCTGTCGAACTCGTTGATCAAGTGATTCAACGCATCGCAGTTTTCTCGTCGCAACGGCTCCACGGAAAAAATCGCATCCAGATGCGCCTTTACGATGAGCTTTTTATTTTCAAACTTCTTCTCCAGGGCCTTCCAAGCAACTTCGTAATTCTCCGCCGAGAGCTCCACCGAGCAGATTTCTTGTAGGGCATCGCCGTGGACAGAGGATCGCAAATAAGTAAATTTGTCGATCGGCGCCAGCTGGCGATTGTTGTGAATAAGGCTGCGAAACGTGTCCCGGAAAGTTATCCACTCCTTGATCTTGCCGCTGAAGGATGGCAGTTTTATGTCTGGCAGCTTGACTCTCGATATCCCGAAATCCCCAGGAGCTTGGACTCCAGCAGTCGACTGGGAAGAACTCGGCTTCGGCGGTCTTAACGATATTAGAGCAGCCTTGACTTCACAGTACTTCTCTTCCACTACACGGATCGCTTCATCGTACTGGGCTTCACGGGTAGCGGTTGCCTTTTCCAGGCGGTTCTTGCGTTCCTCTGCAGTTTCCTTGACGTCTTCATCATCTTCTTCGGGATCTACTTCGTCCATGGCAATCTCGATCTTACGGCGTACACTGTAGAACTTCTGCATCACATTCTCCAACGCCTCCAACCGCACCTCAATTTGGTTCTCCTGGGTTGATCGCTGGAACTCGTTGACGAATTTCACAATTGCCTTCAGGGAATTCTTCAGCTGCCGTTCTTCACGACTCAGCTCCCGCAAACTTTCTTCTTCCGCCATGCTGACCACCACTTCACAAGCTAAAGAAATCAAGTTTAAAGCACTGCTTGCACTTCGCACTGAATGTTCAGAGTTCAACGTTCGAGTTCTTCACTGTCACACTAGTTCACAAATTCACTCACTTTATGCAACTTAGCAGTGCAATAAACTGATGATTGGAGTCCACTTGATCACTTTTTGTCACTCACTAATCGCCATACTCCACCGGAATGCTCCTCGTAGATCCAACGCGACGTTCCACAGTGACGCGACCCGAATTGACTGGACAAGCGACCAAAGACAGCCGATAAGGAGGACCAGCAGCGGACTAGCAACCAAAGGGACCAACCAAACCAGATAATCCGTCAGATCAGGGACACATTGACTCAATCCAGACCACAAGTCCAGAATTGAAAACGCTCAAGCATTCAATTTGCACAATTTATTAAGGCTCTTTGTTCGCCCCACAATCACCCACAAAATGGAGACGCCACATGCAAGGAACGCCACCACAGAACATGCAATCAATTACTTCCCTGTGAAAAGTGTTTCTCCGGTCCGTTGGCCACACCGCATGCAATGACCGCCGACCAGCAGCAGCAACAGGATCGTCTCCGCCCCAGCAACAGCAAGCAACAGCAGCAACAGTAATCCGTCTTCACCCCAGCAACAGCAAGCAACAGCAACAGCAGCAACAGTAATCCGTCTTCAGCTTCGAAATGCTCCGCCGCCGCCGTGGACTTCATCCACGTTTTTACATCACCAGCGCAGGAACAATGGTAAACGTGCAGCACAATGCCGCCGATATCTGCCGCTAATGACGCCAACTCTTCTGTGGAATCTATCCACCACTTCGACCACGCGCGCACTTCGACCGACCGCACAACTTAATTGTCCAATGTCCACCGGTTAAATCCGGTTCGAAGGACCATGTTCTGGACTGCAGCACACTAGTGGACTGTATTAAAAAGGTTGCAAAAAATGCAGTTCCAGAGCCACACTTCACTCCTTCGACACTAGGTACACTTGAACTTTCGGATGCACAAGAAATTCGGCACTGCGGTACGCGGTTTGGAAAAAATAAACTATATTCAACCGAGCTTCGTGGTACACTAATTATATTTGAAAATTTCTCTTAGCGATCGATCTATCGATCACTCTGCCTACTGCCTACCTGCGATCGTGTACGATCGGATTTACCAAGAAATGAGAGAAGAGTAATTCTCGTAACTGTTATACGGGGCTTTAGCGCAACTTGGGGTTAACTAGACGGTTGTTCGCAAACAAATGCCTACAAGATTTTTTCAGATATTCCTCCAAGTAATCCTCCAGGGTTTTCTCAACTTCTTCCTTCAGGACTTCCTTCAGGCTTTCATCCGGAAATTCCTCCAGTAATTGCTTCCGGAATTCTTCCAAGAATTCCTGCAGAAATTCATTCAGGAATTCTTCAAGGGATTCCTCCAAGATTTTTTTCCAGAGACTCCTACAGGAATTCCTCCATAGATTTTTCCAGGTACTACTTCAGGGGATCCTCCAAGAATTCCACCAGGAATTCTCCTAGGCATTCTGCCAGGAAATTTTCCAGGCATGCGATTACTCCTTGGATTCTTGTAGAGATTTTTCAAGGAATTTCATCAGGGATTCCTCCAGGAATTACACCCGGAATTTATCAAGGAATTCCGTCATAAATTATGTCAGCAATTCATTCAGGAGTTATTCCAGGAAAAACCTTTAGGGATTCCTTCAGAAATTCTTCCAGGATTTTCTCTTTGAATACCTTCTGGGATTTCACCAAGAATTCCACCGAGAATTCCTCCAATTTTTCCTCCAGAAATGGCTACAGGGGTTCCTCCAGGAATTTCGCTAAAAACTCCTCCAGGAACTTTTTCAGGGATTTTTCCAGGGATTTCTTCAGAAAATCGTTCGAGGATTTTAATTCTTGTAATTCCTCTTGAAATTGCTTCCGGGATTCCTTCTGGACTTTCTTCAGAAACTCTTCTAAAGATTCCTCCCGAATTTGTTCAAGAATTCCATCTGCGATTTCTTCAGGAATTATGTCTGGTATTTCTCTACGAATTACTTAAGAGATTCCTTCTAAAATGGCGCTAGAAATTCCTCTAGAGATTTCTCCAGGACTTCCTCCAGAGATTTCTTTAGAAATCCCTCCGGGAATTTTTCAGGGGATTTTTTCAGAAATTTCTTCCAGAGCTCCTCTAGAGATTCCCAGAAATTCGTCCAGAAATTGTTGAAGATATTCCTCCAGAGATTCCTCCTGGAATTCCTTCAAGGATTCCTCCAGTAATTTCCAAAGGAGAACCTTCAGGAATTCCTCCAGACATTTCTCTATGATTTTATCCACGAATTTCTCCAAGGACTCCTCTAGAAAATTCTCCAGGAATTATCCCAAGAATTTTTCAGGAATTCCTCCAGCAATTTCTCTAGAATTTGTTCCGGGAATTGCTCCTGGACATCCTTCAGAAATTATTTTAACAATTTCTCCAGGAAATTTTCCAGAAAATCTTCTGGGATTTTTTTCAGAAATTCTTCCAGGAATACTCTCAGGAATTTTTCTGGGATTCCTCCAGGCTTTGACCAGGGATTCCTCGAAGCAATCCTCCGAAGATTCCTCCAGGAAATTCTTCAGAAGTCTCTTTAAGGATTCCTCATGGAAATCCTCTAGGGATCTCTTCAGAAACTCTTCCAGGAAATTCCTGGAGGAATCTACAGGAATTTTTCAGGAATTCTTCCAGGGATTTCTTACCAAACTTCTTCTAGGATTCCCCCCAGGGATTCTTCCAGGAATTTCTTCGATCATTTATCCAGGAATTCCTCCAGAAATTCCGCTAGAAATTCCTCCAGGATTTTCTCAAGGGTTTTTTTAGAAATAGAAAAATAATAGAATAGAAACATAAATCTCCCAGAATCCCTCTAGAAATTCATCCAGTTATTCTTCCAAGAGTTCCTCCAGAGATTCCTCCAGGAATTTCTCCAGCAATTACCCCAGGAATTTATTCATGAATTCTCCCAGGAATTTCTCCAGAAATTTCTTCAGGAGTTGCTCCTGAACATCCTTTAGAAATTATGTCAGCAATTCCTCTAGGGATTCTACCAGATATTTCTCCAGGAATTTCTTCAATCAGAGATTTCTCCATTCTCTTCAGGAAATTATTCGAAGATTCCTCCAGAAAATCCTCCAGAAGTTTCTCCAAGGATTCTTCCAGGAAATCCTCTAGAGATTTCTTCAGAAATTCTTCCAGGAAATTCTCCAGGAAAACCTTCAGCAATTTTTCAGGGATTCCTCTAGGTATTCCACCAGGAATTTCTTTAGAGATTCCTCCAGGGATTTCATCACAAATGTTTCCTTCGGGAATTTCTTCGAGAATTTCTCCAGGAATTTCTCAGGGGATTTTTTTTTTCAAAATTTCACCAGAAATTCCTCCCCGAATTCCTCTGGAGATTTCTTCAGGAATTCCTCCCGGAATTCTCCCAGGGCTTGCTCCAAGAATTCATCCAAGAAATTTCTCAAGGAATTTCTCCAGGAATTCCTGCTGGATTTAATCCAGGAATTTCCCAGATATTGCTTAAGGTATTCCTCCAGGAATTTCTTCAGGGATTTCTCCAAGGATTTCTTCAGAAATTTGTCTAACATTTGTCTCTAGGAATTCCCTAAGAGATTTCTTGTGAAATTTTTCAAGGGATTCCTCCATCAATTTCTCCCGAATTTCTTCCAAGGAATCCTCCAGAAATTTATTTAGGATTTCCTCATGAGATCTCTTCAGAAATTTCACTAGGTATTCCTCCCATAATTTATCCAGGAATTCCTACAGGTTTATTTTCTGAAATTCTTCCAGGGATTCCTTCAGGAACTCCTTCAGGAATTCTACAGGCCATCCTCTAGGCGTTCCTGTAAAAATTGCTCCAGGGTTCATCCAGGTGTTTCTTCAGGGATTTATCCAAGAAATCTTCCAGAAATTGCTGCACCGCACCTCACCTCAAGTGATTTCTTCAAAAATTCCTCTCATGTTCTTTTCAAAAGTTCATTCAGGAGTTCCTTCGGAAATTTTAGAGATCCTTCAATCAACTTTTCAAGAATGTACCCAAGAACTTCTCCAGGATTACCTGATGACTTTTTTTTAATTTTTTCAAAAAATTCTGGAGGAATTTCTCTAGCGAATAGTATTGGAAGATAATTTACAGGAACCAGAAAGTTTTAGGTTAGTCCTCAAAAGAGTTCGTAATTTCCAAAAGAGTTCAACTATAATTTCTTATGAATGTTTTGTAGACTTTAACAAAAAAAAATCAGAGCAAAATAATGCACGAGTAAATAAAAATCCTTAATCTTCCAAAAATTGGTCACCGCTACCAGCACCACGTTGATTTGTGTAGAACGGGCGAGCTTTTTTTAACGTATTGTACACAATATGTACAACAGCGTGACTGCTGAAGAGTTAAATAAAGCTTTAAGAATATAATATTATTGTATTCAATTTCATCGTGTTGCGTTTAGTTATAAAAGCTAGTTGCTAAGGGTGCTTGACCCCCCCCCCCCCCCTGACCGAAAAGCTGGCTACGCCCTTTACTGGTAGATATTTGCCAGATTTGCTGGTACATATGTCTTAAACCAACTGAAAAACTTGTAATAAGAAGAAGCAGAATGTTGCTTATTGACAAATTGACAGATGAATCGCGTTCTAGTTCCGTATTCGCCAGGCTGGCGCTTTAACTAACTAAGCCACAGAACATATAATGATTCTGCGGAATAGAAAGCCAAACTGAATTCGGGACCACACCATGAACATTCCCTTTTTCACAAATCCATCTCTCTTTTAGCTTAGATGCCAATCTACAACACACCCGCGTGTGTGTCCAATAATTGTTCTGTGGTTTAGTTGGTTAAAGCGCCGGTCTAGAGAATATGGAGTCGTGGGTTAAAATCCCACCAGAACGTTAATTTCTCTTCCACAAATCCATCTCTCAATTTGTCGATTGTCACAGAATTTTTTTTTTGTGCCTTCCACATAATTACAAGTTTTTCAGTAGTAAATAATTGGTTATGCAATATTGATTTGTCAATTTCTTGATTTTGCTTTGGCTGACCAAGCCATGTGGGAAATTACACTGTTGAAAATGCTTTGACATCCATGTGCACAACAGAACACGTGCTCGATGAACAAATTGAGATTTGAAATTATGAAAAGAAATCCACGTACTCCGGTGAGACTCGAACTCACGACTCCCAATTCGCTAGACGGGCGCTTCTATTCCTTCAAGCTACGGAGTCACTCGACTATCTCCGTCGCCAGCAGGCCTAGAACTGAACTCGATTCCACAATCGCACATGGTTATCTTCTTTTCACAATCCAAACCCCCTTCGGATGGGATTTCCCACATGGCTTGGTCAGCCAAAGCAAAATCAAGAAATTGACATTTGTAAGGTGCTACGGTCACCCTTACCGTATTCGGTCGGCCGAGGACCGACCCGTCGAGAGTCCGACTGCACACTAATTGCCATACCAATAAGTGATTGGGAGGCAGTGCCCGAAGCTCTCGACAATTAAAAATAACTTCCTCTCTCGCTTTGACATACATGTGCACAACAGACAATGTGTTAGATGTTCATCTAATCCCATCCGAAGGGGGTTTGGATTGTGAAAAGAAGATAACCATGTGCGATTGTGGAATCGAGTTCAGTTCTAGGCCTGCTGGCGACGGAGATAGTCGAGTGACTCCGTAGCTTGAAGGAATAGAAGCGCCCGTCTAGCGAATTGGGAGTCGTGAGTTCGAGTCTCACCGGAGTACGTGGATTTCTTTTCATAATTTCAAATCTCAATTTGTTCATCGAGCACATTTTCTGTTGTGCACATGGATGTCAAAGCATTTTCAACAGTGTAATTTCCCACATGGCTTGGTCAGCCAAAGCAAAATCAAGAAATTGACATTTGTAAGGTGCTACGGTCACCCTTACCGTATTCGGTCGGCCGAGGACCGACCCGTCGAGAGTCCGACTGCACACTAATTGCCATACCAATAAGTGATTGGAAGGCAGTGCCCGAAGCTCTCGACAATTAAAAATAACTTCCTCTCCCGCTTTGACATACATGTGCACAACAGACAATGTGTTAGATGTTCATCTAATCCCATCCGAAGGGGGTTTGGATTGTGAAAAGAAGATAACCATGTGCGATTGTGGAATCGAGTTCAGTTCTAGGCCTGCTGGCGACGGAGATAGTCGAGTGACTCCGTAGCTTGAAGGAATAGAAGCGCCCGTCTAGCGAATTGGGAGTCGTGAGTTCGAGTCTCACCGGAGTACGTGGATTTCTTTTCATAATTTCAAATCTCAATTTGTTCATCGAGCACGTGTTCTGTTGTGCACATGGATGTCAAAGCATTTTCAACAGTGTAATATTGATTTGTCTTAAATCAAATCAAGTGTCACACTTGGTCTGGTGTACAGTAGGAATAGACATAAAATGATAATGAGATATGAATTACTAAATACAAAATGGCAAACAGGATTGTATTTAGTTCGCAACAAATTAAAGCTAGTCGTGTTTTTGATTCTGTGAATACTATGAATAACTTCGACAAAGAAATTAGTATCTCACGAACAAAACTAAAACATCTGTTTTGGACAACGTTCAATCCTTTATCCATCAGCAGCATCAATACAATATTTTCAATTGCCGTCATGAACAATACATACATCACCTGCACTATACACTTCACTAGAAAATGAACTGCCAGGAGCTATCCGCCCCCTCACATTCTAATAACGATAATCAACCAATAATAAAACAATTTAGCAGAGTAAACTTGATAAATTGTTTGCCGGCTGTAGGCTGAATGCCAACCTGTCCACATTCGATTTAATTAAAGGATATTGCCTGATCGGCACACAATCAGTTACCCGCTGCTGTAAATTTCATTTATACACATATCTGATGAGACCGACGCCGTAAACAGTAGTGAGAGTGTCAGAACTAATTGGAATTTTATTGTGTTGATTCCCGCTAATGAGAGGAATTTGCAATTTTCCGTTTGATTTGATATAGTTTTCCCTCGATATGGATGTGAAAATTAGTCATGAATTAAGTTTCGATTTTTTCCCGGATTATATCTATTTTTGGAACATATTGGAAGAAGATGAACCTGTGCGTGGAATACCTGTAAGTAAAATAAAATCAAGATAAATATGTACTGTCCCTTTTAATTCCAACTAACTGTAAGGTAGCATTCCGTATCGGATACAGTAGTCGCATGGACGTAGCCAGAAGCAAATAATTTAGGATTCGATTTATAACTATGAAACTTGTTTTCACGAAATCCGCAAAAGTATTTCTTTAAGAGCACATCTTCAATCTTATCGTAGAATTTAACCAAATAAATAATGAGCGTGGTAGAATGGCTAAATGTTGTGATTTTTATTCATGGAATACACTCGACTAGAAAATTGTAACAAAAATATAACATAATCCTAACAAATCATGATATTTATATCTCATTGTGATATAATCATGTTCAACATCCTTGGTGTTTTCAAAATACTATAACTCAATTATATCACATTATGTTATAAATGTTGTTTCATAACTCATTGTATTATAAGTTAGTTTTGAATCTTCGACATTTTGGAAATAATGTAACAAAATTATATCAAATTATGATAGAAACCAGTAATCCGGCTAAAATTCCTATCACATTTTGTTATAATTTAGATATGATTATAACAAAATAGGATATAATCTTGATTAGACCAGTGTACTTTTTGTTACAATTTTGGTTATTCTAACATCACCCTGCACCTAGTTTATAACATAATAAGTTAGAGAAAAATATTATAACATCATAACACAATATGATACAAACTTGATATAATTTTCTAGTCGGGGATCCGGTGCCGGTGTAAGGGAAGAGACCAGGATTTTTTTTATTAAATTCCTACAGGGACATTTTCAGAAATCCTTCCAGGTTTTTCGTCAGGAATTTCTCCAGGGACTTCCCCAGGGATTTCTCGTTACTGAATTCCTCCATGAACGTCTTGCGGGATTCCGCTTACTCAAAGAAATGCTTCTTGAAATCCTCCCACGATTCCTTTATAAAGTTGTACAGGAATTTCTGCAAGAATGCATTGTAGAATGTATTCATGATTCCATCATGAATTCCTTTAGATATTCCTTCAAGAATTCCTCTCGGGACTTCCCTAGACATTCCTCCGGGAATTTCTCCTGGGATATCTTTAGAGGTTCCTCCAGAACTTTTCAAAAATTGCTTCAGGGATTGCCCCGGGGAATTTCTTCAGAGATCACTTTAGGTATTTCTGTAAGTATTTCTTCAGTAATTTCTTTGTGGATTTCTCCATGTATTCCTGCAAGAATTCCGCTAAAGATTGGTCCAACAATTCTATCTGGGGTCATTCGAAGTATTGCTTGAGGACTTTTTCCCGGGAATTCTTTCAGAAAATTCTACCAGAGATTTTTCAAAAATTAATCCGGATTTCCTTTTAAATGTTCTACGAAAATTTTTTTAGGAGTTTATCCAAGGATTCCTTCAATAATTCGTACAAATATTACTGCAGACATGGATTCCTTTAGATTTTTTTCCTGCGATTCCTACTGCAATTTTTCCAGGAATTCGTTTGAAAAATTCCTCCAGGGAATCCTCCAGGAACTGCTACAGGGATTCCCTAGGAACTCTTTGGAATTCATTTAGGGTTTTTCATGAATTGCTTCTGCGGTTTTTTCAGTACATACTCCTGAGATTTCTCCAGAGAATCCTCCTGGGATTCATTAATTCTTCCTGAGATTTTTTTCAGGGATTCCTCAGAAATTCCTTTAGGGATCCTCCAATAATTCCTTCAGGGGTTCCTCCAGGAATTCCTCCAAGAATTCCTCCAGGAATTCCAGCAAGGATTTCTCCAGGAATTCCTCCAGGAATTGTTCCAGGTATTCCTCCAAGAATTCCTCCCGATATTCTTCCCGGAATTTCTCCGGGGATTCCTCCAGAAATTTTTTCAGCACTTCCCCCAGGTTAACCTTCAGGTATTCTTCCGCGAAATGCTCCAGTAATTCCTCCAGGGATTCCTCCATGGAATCCTCTAGCAATTCCTGTAAGAATTCCTCCAAAAAATCCTCTTGGGATTTCTAAGAAATTCTTGCAAAGATTGCTCCAAAGATTCTGCCAGGAATTTCCCCAGGGATTTATCCAGGAATTCCTTCAGGCATTCCTTAAAGATATTCCTCCAGGGATTCATCCAATAATTCTTCGAGAGATTTTGCCAGGAATTCCGCAGGGAATTGCTTCGGGAATTCCTCTAGGAATTGCTCCAGGAATATCTCTTGTGATTCCTTCAGAAGATCCTCTCGGGATTTTTTGACTTACTAGAATCACACTTTTAGCGCACCAACTCCAGTCAGAACCACTCCGAGCCTTCCAGAAGTTTTTTCAGGAGTTTATTCAGGAATTCCATTGGGAATGCTTCCAACAATTTATCTAAAGATTCTCTCAGAAATTTCTCCAGGAGATTCTTCAACTATTCACTCTGGATAGAATCTTTCGGAATTCTTCCCGGTATCTTCCCGGAATTTCTCAAGAGAATACATCAGAATTGCCTTTGGGAGTTCCAACAGGGATACCACGTGGATTTCCTCCAGTGATAGTTCCAAGGCTTTCACGAGAATTTCTTCAAGAATTCTTCCAAGAATGCTTCCGTGAATGCGTCAATTGGCATTTCTGTAGGATTATGCTCTGAGATGAGTTGATGAGTAGCGATTTTATTTATTTTATGAATTTTCAGTGAGTTTATCTATTTTTAACATACATCCCATATTTTTTTTCAACTAACCACCTATTAGCAGCATAGATTTCACGTTAGATTTCAAAATTCGGATCTTGGTGCGTTGACTAATCCGATTGTTTACTAATTTGGTCTTACATATCTCATATCTCGGAGACCAGTGAACCGACATGAATGAAATTTTGAACGTTTATAAACAATAAATTAAAGATTCACAAGGCTTTGAAACAGGTATTTTTTGAACGTTGAAAACATGTTGGTGGATTGACACTTTTTGGAACTTTCTCGAAAAAATAGTATTGATCACAACACTTTACTTTTTGATATCAAGAATGTCTACCAAATTACCTTAAGACGTTCCTCCAAGGATTCCTCCAGAAACTCATTCAAAGTTTACTTAAAGTTTCCGCCAAAGATTTTTTTAACGGATTCTTCAAATATTTGTTCTAAGATTCCTTTAAAAAAACTCCGAGGCTTCATGCAAGGATTTTGTCAGAAATTTCTTCAACAATTTTTTTCGGAATTTGCTTCAGAAATGTTCTAGTCGTGCGGATTTTTTTTAGTTTTCTCTAATAACTTAAGTTCTTGCAAGAATTCTTCTCAAGATATTCTTGTTATAAGTCCTTTGAAAGCTTCTACGAGGGTTCTTCAAAAGATAATTTCAGGAAACACTCCAAAGATTATTCTAAGGACCCTTTTAAAAGTTCTTCCAAAGACTCCTCCAGAAGTTTATTCAAGGATTCCTCTAGAAAGGATTGATAATCTGAGTAGCCGTCTGGGGATTTCACTACAATTTCCTTTATAAATTCCTTTGGAGGTTTATTTTTGCGATAATACCTTTAAAATTTTATTACAATTTCCTCAGAAATTCACCCAAAAAATCCTCCCCAAATTTCGTTGATGTCATCAAATGCCGATAGCAACAGAAATTCCCTGGAGAAGATCCCCAAATCTGTTCACGCAAATTTCTCAAAAACTTGCTCCTTCAGAAATTCATCCGAGGATTTCTCCAGTCATCACCCAAGAAAATCCTTGGAGAATTCTTCTGAGGATGTCTTCACATTCGTTTTTTTTTTTTTGAGGAATCAACTTAAGGCACCTCTGAGAACTCCTCCAGATATTGTCCCGAGGAGTCCTCCTAGAATTCTCTCCAAGAATTCCGCCTACGATTCCCCCTACGATGACTTCTAGAAAATATTATAATGAAATTCCTCCAAGGATTTTGAACTACAACCCCAGTATTATTTATTTAGTCAAATAGTCTAGAAGAGATTCTTAAAACCATCATAAACCAAAATAAAAGGTATTCGGTTTTTGACGGTTCCCAAAACCACTAAATGGTCATCCAAATGTTACCTCGAAAGCTTCCTTCTGGAAGGTCTTGAAAGGACCATTTCAGAAATTTCTCAAAGGGGTTTTCAAAGATTTTTCTAAAAGGTTTTCAGATCATTCCCTTGGAGCTCCGCAGAGGATTCTTTCAAAAAAAATCTAAAAATTCCTCCAGAATTTTTTCTAGTAGGTATATTTCTGCAACACTTTTATGACCAAATTCAGTAATATAAGAGTTGCATATACATTTGTAGAACATGTGGGTTATTCGGGTGGAAGATTGGGTGGCAAAATGTCGAATGCCAAAAGGTCGAAAAGACAAAACATCGAAAAGACAAAATGTCAAAAACTAAAATAATGGGTTTCCTATACAAGAATAGAGAACTCTCTATTTGCTTAAGTTATTTGTTTTCGACGTTTTGGTATCCGACCTTTTGACGTTTTGTCCCTGAACCATTCTGAAAACCCATTCATAACTGCTCCACAAACAAATAAGAGGATACCTCTAAAAAACTCTACGAAAATTAGTCTAGGGAACATCCACAAATGACGTAGTTTTGTTTTTGGCCAATTGTTAACACCCGCTCCCCCTCGTAACCTGTTTTCCCATGCTTATGATTCGTTGCAATTTCAAAAATTTCAAAAACTCGTAGAAAAATGTTCGGAAAAAACCACATTAATCCACATATTGGTGATAGTGCCTTTCTCATCGATGGTGTATGCACTCATGATGTTTCTGTCAACGAAAGCTGAAGTGTTCCTTAATCCTGAATATTTTTAGAAACGCAAGAATTTTATCAAAGCCATCATCGATTTGTGAATTGTTTTGATGGTATATATTCCGACGCTATGATCAACTTAACAGTTGATTGTTTGATCACTAGCACTATCGCTGGAGATCGATCAATATCAAGACGACATTTACAAGCTAGGACAGAACTTTTCTCACAATCAGATCGACAAAAAAAAATGTGCACACTTTAGCCTGTATTTTATTATTTATGATTAGTTACAGGATTCATGCAGAATTTGACAAATAAAAATGCAAGCAAGCGGAATTTTCCATACTAAATCCCATTCAAATTTTAACCACATTTCAGAGCACGAGGGCGCAACCAATCGCATCAAAAACTTGCTGCAGTAATTTTAGACGCAAAAGAGGATTGAAAAAAAAAATCGGAGCCAATGCGTTTAAATTTTATTATAGCCCATCTTTCTGTATATTTACACCTCAGTAATCTAAATTGAAGTGATTTGATGAGATTCCTTTAGTTTTTTCAAGATTTTGTTCTCTTACACATATTTATCGCTAGCATTGATTTTGTTCACTTTCGTAATGCCGGCAAAGCACTCAACGCTGATTCTGCAATACTACCGGTAGTCTGTAATGCGATTTGATGTGTCACATTTACATTTGGCCACTCCCGCGGCACACCCGGTACCGAAACACTACCCATTGTCCCAAATATGATCCGAGACTATTTTCTTGCTATTTGTTCATCTGGTTATCAAAAAAGTTGCTATTTGGTGTGCCGCACGTATGAGTTTGGTTCACTTTTACATTTGAACACTTCCGGTGGGACACTTGGAACCCGTAACATTACCAGTAGTGGTCATTCCCTGTTTTCTTACTAATCGTTCATCAGGCTTTCGAAAAAGACCGCGATCTGATGTACCGTACCGCAAGCATGGGTTTGATTCAATTTTATATTTTATCGTTTTCGGCGGGACATCCAGAACCGCTTCCGGGACAATTCCGACTGTCCCAATTATGATTTCAGACTAGCTTCTTTCTAACTGTTCATCAGGTTACCAAAAAATCCGCGAATTGATATGTCACATCATGTCGGTCCCGGGACACTTCCAGTAGTCTTAGATGTGATCTGAGACTTTTTTCTTGTTGACCGTTCTTCAGGTTATTGTAAATGCCGGTATTTGATTTATCGCACGCATGGACTTTTTTGCCTTCTACATTTGACCACTTCTGGCGAGACACCCGGAACCGGCTCCGGAACACTACTGGTTTTCCCTAATGTGGTCTTAAATCGTTTTACTTGTTGATCATTAATCAAGTTTTTTTCAAGTTTCTGTCCGGGAGATAACCACTGTGTTCGTTATTTGATCTATTATGGTATATCCCGTGTCGTTTGTATAGTGCATGTTGAATTACTTTATCATTATTTAGAAGTTATAAAATATTCGGTTTTGTTATAGTAGTCATTTTTAATTTAAGAGCAAGGAAGAATTCTGATTGATAAGTGCCTCTTTCAACACGCTCCTTTTTCAATCAAAATCAGTTCCCTTAACTAAAAAGTCAAGAGATGATACCGATGTTTACCAAGCATAGGAACCCTAGTCCTTACTGCCTTAAATCAGTAAAAATAGGTAAGTATTCCTAATATTCTATTCGGTGGAATATTAGGAATACTAACCTATTTTTCCTAGTTTCAACCACACCAATGGCACCCCTATATATCAATTGAGTTATAGATCAGCATTGAATGACTGTAGAAATATTTCGGGCCCAATATCATTTTATCAGCACATTTTGGGGCCGCTATTACAAAAAATGTTAACAACAATGCGTGTCACTGAGCTATCTGAAACCGTGACATATCACTTTCAACAAGGTGTGAAATGAAATAGTAATCAAAGTGTTCCTTTGATTACTAAAATAAGGGTAGAAACAGTTAGTACTTGTGTTCGGTTTGGTAGATCTTTCGCCTTAACCAGGGATGCCATATATACAGATTTATCTGCATTATATAAGTTTTTGAGCTTCCATACAAATTTCGTTTTATATGAAATACAGATTTTTGAGCTAGAATGGGCATTTTATTTTTATATGGGATATAGGTTTTTGTTCCAAATTTCTATTGGGATACAGATTTTTGAAAAGAGTGATACAGATTTTTTAAACCATCTGGCATCCCTGGCCGTATTGCACCCCGAGAAGGTGTTCTCCCCATGCTACGGGCTCCGTGAAAGATTTAACATATTTTAAACCCACTCAAACATTTATCCCTCAGCACGGGTTGCCTGAAATCTTGGATTAGGGTAACCTGTTTGGAGGACTTTTATCCCCGGAACAGGTGGTCCGTAGGGCTATTCTAAGCCGGCAGCTACACGGGCATAACCGTTCATTAGGTTATCTGAAAAGCCATGTGATGTGTCGCATGTATGGATTTGTTTTTTTTTTGCATTTGACCACTTCTGACGGGACACCCGGAACCGATTCCGGAACACTACCGGTTGTCCCCAATATTATGTGAAACTATTTTCTTGCTAACCGTTCATCTGGTTATCTAAAGAGCCGCTATTTGATGTGTCACATGTGTGGGTTTGGTTCATTTTTATGTTTAGTCACTTTCGGTGGGACACCCGGAACCGGTTCCGGAACACTACCGGTTCAGATATGGCCTGAGACTGTTTTCCTGCTTACCGTTTATCAGTTTATCTGGTCCGTTCCTGGGGTGCCGGTTCGAACGGCTGGGCCTATTCGAACCATATGTGAATCGGCTCTCCGGGCTTTCTATCAAATAGTCATTTTTAGAGTGAACATATAACCTTTCCAGTACATTTAGTGTACGAGAAAGGCATAAATGGAACTTGGAATTATAAAATTGTACGCTCCATGATAAAAACGCTTGTAAAAGGATAACATGTTGAGTTATTTTTACCTACTATTGTCTTAGCAAGTTTTAAGGTATTCATTGCAGAGTTTCTCAAACTTTTTGAGTTTGCGACCCACTTTTGATTGTTTTAGAAAATTTGGACTGACCTTCTTAATAAATTCAATTTATCACTTTCATAGGATTCGATAAATTTACCGTGCATAGCACTCATTCTTACACAATCAAGTATTTTTTTTAATTTACAGTGTTTTCAGCTGTTCTGATTTCTGTAAAAGTTTGGATTATCTCAGAAATCAGCGGAATTTTCAGTGATTTTTTCTATTTTAAAATGTTTTACTTCTGCAACCCATCAAAAATCATTCCGCGACCCACCAGTGGGTCGCAACCCATAGGTTAAGAAACGCTGCACTATTGTAGTACCTGGTACAGCATAATACCAACTGAACAAAAAATAATTCGCATCGATGTGTATCGTAAAATGCCAACAACAATTTTGGTTAGCCCAAGCCAAAACAAACCCTTCCACTCTTCTATCGCATAACATAAAAATCTGAAAATTTGATTCTTCTATCGCCCCAAACAGGACCCCAAAGCATCGTACGACGTAAACGGAAACGATGGTGATCCAATGCCGCACTACGACCTCACCGATTCGAACCGACACGGGACGCGGTGTGCTGGCGAGGTGGCAGCCACGGCCAACAATTCCAAATGTGCCGTTGGCATCGCGTACGGTGCTCGAGTTGGCGGTGTCCGGATGCTTGACGGTGACGTAACGGACGTGGTGGAAGCAAAGTCGCTGGGGTTGAACTCGCAACATATCGACATCTACAGTGCCTCGTGGGGACCGGACGACGACGGGAAAACCGTGGACGGTCCGGGCGATATGGCTACCCGGGCGTTCATCGAAGGCGTCCGGAAGGGGCGCGGTGGAAAGGGTTCCATTTTCATCTGGGCCTCGGGAAACGGTGGCCGGGAACACGACAACTGTAACTGTGACGGGTACACCAACTCCATCTGGACCCTGTCGATTTCGAGTGCCTCCCAGGAAGGACTGGTGCCTTGGTAAGCATTGAATACGGCTCGTTAGAGAGCGAGGTGTGAACAGTCAATATATGTATGGTGGTTTCTGTTGTTTTTTTTTTGTTTCGCTTCAGGTTCTCGGAAATGTGCAGCTCTACGCTGGCGACCACTTATAGCAGTGGTAACACCAATGAAAAGCAGGTGATCACAACCGATTTACACCACTCGTGTACGTCGTCGCACACGGGGACGTCAGCATCGGCTCCACTTGCAGCCGGAATAGCCGCTCTGGTCCTGGAGGCAAATCCTAACCTCACGTGGCGAGATCTGCAGCACGTAGGTAAGCAAAGTATTTGGATGCTGTGCCGTTGTTTCATAAATCAGTGATTTGCAACCGGTTTTATATGGCATTTATTTTTCAAAATGCTGAAAAAAGAGTCATCCGTATCACAGATTTGTTTCTTAGTCATATTTTTATGTTAACCAATTAATTATCTTATTCGTTTTATGTGCCAAAATGGAGTCTCTTACCCTGTGGGATTTTTTATTTTTATGTGCTTTGAATAGTTTTCAACACACGTTTAACTCGACTTGCCCGTCTCACTGCTTATCTCAAGACTCCAATAAAAATTTTGGCTGTAAAAGAGTTTAAATAGCACTTTTACTAGAGCGTTTGCTCCACCCAAAACATGTTATGCACTTTTATACTTTTTGAGTTGGACACATTCTTAAATTACCTAAATTTATGATATTTATTTTTTTGCAAACCACTGTTTTAAATGAAATTTTTGCATTCAATCGTGAAGCGCGACTTAGCAGTTCGCAGAATTGAATGCAAATAGTCACCCATTTTTTCACACCACACTCCTAACAATTCCATTCGCCGTTCTAATTTAGTGGTCCGTACGGCGAAACCGGGCAATCTGAAGGATCCAACGTGGTCAAAAAACGGTGTCGGCCGGCGAGTGTCGCACTCATTCGGTTACGGTCTGATGGACGCCGCCGCAATGGTCAAACTGGCACGGACGTGGAAAACCGTCCCGGAGCAGCAAATCTGCGAAATCAACGCACCCCATCTGGACAAGTACGTATCGTTCATCGCTATCCATTTTTTTACTTTACTCGAGCTTTTCCATCATGCAGGAACAATATTAACTTTCAACGTTCGCTTTTCGTTTTTTTTTTTTTCTTTGATCACCATGACAGGCAAATTCCACCTCGCACCAAAGTGACCCTGCAGCTCGTGGTGGAACACTGCAAGGGCGTCAACTATCTGGAACACGTGCAAGCCAAAATAACGCTGACCTCCCAGCGGCGGGGCGATATTCAAATATTCCTGACCTCTCCGTCCGGTACCCGAGTCACACTGCTGACGCCCAGGTGAGCAATCAAGAAGACACTTCTCCGCAGTGAAATTTTCTCGACCGTTTGATGCATAGTGGGGAAATATGCAATAAAAGTGTAGAAATTCTACAGTTCAGGTTGAAGTAGTAGAAACTAATGGGTCAACTCCCATTTCGAAGAAGTGCTCAAAGAACAGCTCAAGTTTTGCATAAGCATTCTGCACATCCAATACAGACAATTTACATAATCGATTTACCATTTTGACTCGAGCATTATTTTCAGAAAAGGCCTAAGCAAAAAATCATAGATAACACAAGTTTACAAAATAAAACGAAAGTCGTGAACTTCTGTCAACGACCAAAATTTTTGAAGCACAATTTAGTGCTGATTTCGAAACTGACCTTCAAAAATTTTTAAGTAGAACAGTTTTTGAGTTTTAGGTCAATATCGAGTTTTGCAACTTTTAAAAATATGTAATTTACTAAAATTCAAATATATTACGTTTTGTTCAACCAATTTTAAATCTTTTTCCATAAATTAAAAGCTGAATACAATACCTTTCGATCATCTGAATACAGGTTGTGCGTCAGATTGATGAAATTCAAGATATTGGCGAGTTTTAGGGACGATCTTCTTAAATTTTAGTAAAATTCCCAAAAAATTTTGAAGAAATGTATTTTTTTCAATAAGAATAAACCAACTTAAAAATTCTTTCTCGACGTTTATTTGGCATATCATATGTAGGCGAGTTACAGTAAAAATTTCAGCTCAATCGGAGCATTGATTACGGAGGATGAGATGTTTGAATTGAGCGACTTTGCTTAAAAATAGAACAAAAATCGATTTCAAATCATCAACCTTGTATGGAAAGTCGAAAAAATTTTCGCTCTACTGTAATTTTTTTCTTTCGCGTTTTCGAACTCAGGGCATGATTCTACACCAAAAATGATCATCAGCTTACCGAGTTCAAAAATGCTGTAAACTAGTGTAATTTAAACAAAACTATAAGTTTGAAACGAATTATTCGATAGAGTTGGATTTAATGTTTTGGGTAATTACAAAACTTCAGCTCATTGCACGCAGTGGCCTTATTCCTTTAACAGCATGAACGAATAAGGCTATGTCAGCTCACGTTGAGCAGCCGAAGATAGGTAACAGAAGTGCGATTCCGTACGTTCTGCATCATAGTGCGCCCCCATTTGACGGTGTAATGTAGCGAAAAGACTTGAGCGCATAAGTGACGAACCCTGTAGTTCGAAGAAAAACATTGATAAAGTGAAAAACCGCGCGTCTCCATTGAGTGAGTGAAAAAAAGGCGATTGAACCAAGCTCTAGACTAGACCAAGGTAGTATCCATTCGTTACTCTTTCACTCCTTGCTGCTACTACGGTTTACACTAGCGCTTAGGATGACCACTGACCAGCCTTCATTCTTTAGGTCATCAACCAAAACTTCTTGATCGACGTTGGTTTCATCAGATCGCGGGAAGATTATGAAGGCACTTCGGTTGATGCCCTAAAGCAGCGTTTCTCAAACTATGGGTCGCACGCTGATATTTGCTGGGTTGCTAAGGCCTTGACGATATTATAATACATGCCTTAAATGACTTACGCACTTACAAAATCAGAAAAAAAATATTGGAATTAGGTTTCTTCTTATTTTTTTAACTTTTGTATTATATGTCTTAGTATATTGATATATTAGGAGTATATTGAATATTAAATCTGAAACAATGAGATTTCATCTTCAGGTTTAAGATTTTCCTTGTTTTTTTTTAAAAAAAAAAGGTCCAAGCAGTTGCTTGCAGATTGCATTTGAGTTAGATTTACACGCCAAGTTCAACAGTTAAAACTTCTAAAAAAAATAAATAACAAAAATCCGCATCAAATTTTTAAATTCCGACGAGAAACCAACGAACTTTGATAAAACTTCACCGAATTATTTGTTTATTTTTATCGAACTACGGTAAAATTTAGATGAATTCCGATAATCTGAAATTTTACAGAAATAAGAACCGCTGAAAAATTATGTCAATAAAAAAAATGTAAAATAAGTGTGAATGAAGGATCTGATTTAACATTTAAAAAGGACTTATCTGACCATCTAGCAGTAATATAATTCTAAAAACTCTACTTGAGTAGGTAAACATTTGTCGTAAATAACGAATAGCATTTCGAATCTGATCTGTTTGGTGGTCTTAGACATTTTTTCACGACAAGACAAGATACAAATTTGACTTTATGTATTTCCTTTTCTCTCATTTTAAGGGAAATTTTTAAAGTTCGGCAGAAGCATAAAATTGCAATTATATCTTCATGGGCTTCGCATTAATTATATGTTTTCTATAATTTAGAAACGTGCAAATTGTTAAGATAATGTGTTCTTTAGAACCAGTGCTGGAAATGCAATTTCGACAAATCTTTATAGATTTAATCACGTACAGTATTACGAAAAAAATAATGAAGCACTACAAATGCATATTAAAATATAGCATATTGTAGTGGAACCTTACAAATGCGTAATAAATTAGGACATCACAATTGAACAAATACAACACAGAACATATATTTTGCCCTGTTACCCTAGTGGATAACTATTTCCGATGACAGGATGACGAGGTTTCATAAATGTTGTTGGTCCATCAGTCAATCCTGTGATCGTATTTTGTCTGGCAGGTTGCCTTTCGTTCGCAGCATTAGTTGCTTTCATAGCTTGAGTTTTGTCTAGGATTTTCTAATCCTAAGGGGGCATCTCGATTCGGGTTTAATCACTAGAGTTCTATAACTTGAAGTCTGTGCCAGGGAAAGGCTTACATCTCCAGTACTCAATCGCGGCCCGAAATGGCCTGAATGTTGGCAATCGAAATAGGATTGCGAGCCTCCATTCTGCCAGAGCCCTATAAATGTGCAGTAATACTAGGGGAATATTTACAAGTTAAAATACAACATTTAACACAAAAATAAAACTTTTCATTTTAGAAGCTGAACCTGAACATATACTATATAAAAAACTTGTTTGGCTGGACCAGATCTACGAGAGAGTCACGGAGAAACCGCTCTCGCTTTGATATTTAATGTCAGTGTCATTCATGATGAATATCAATTGGCATTTTTCGAAGGTAGTCGATGACATTTACCTTCAACATTGCAGATAGAGCGGTTTTTCGTGACTTTCTTGTAGAACTGGTCTAGCCACACAAGTTTTTCATATATCATATTTTCAGGTTCAGCTCCTGAATCTGAAAAAAGCTGTAGGTGATTGAATCTACATATGTATAGCGAAATGACATTTTCAGCACTGATTAAAACTGATCCCTTAGGCAGCTTATCCTGATTTCGACTTTTCGCAAAAACGAAAAGAACATTTGTAAGATTAAGTGATACGTAATCTAATGAAGGCAGTGCTTGAAAAATGAAGCGTTTTTCTCCCGACGATGCAAAATTGGTTCCTCTTTGACCGGCGCTTTTCAACCCAGAGCGGTAGCTAAGATTTTTCAGAAGCAAGTGGGAGCATGTGCAATCAAATGTATTACTGAGAGTGAGAAACGACGGTTCAGCAGCGTGGTGGCTCTCTGAATCATTCTCTTCGCTGGCGTATACGGCAATGAATATACTTGGTTTTTATCCCATTATTACAGTGCAAATGACATAAACTCAAATTAATTCGATTATAATGGCCACGTACAACATTCCCATACCAACAAAGTGATTACATTTACAAGTTTTGAGCAACAATTAAATCCACTGAATCGTTTCCGCATCTTCACACTCACCGCAGCCAGTGAGCATGAATGCTCATCAGTCAGTTTGCTTCACAAGCCATCCGACCGATGAGAAAAAGCGGTCGCAGTTGGTTCGGTTTTTTTTTGCTCCCTTTGCGTGTTCCTTCGTAGTGGTTGCTTGGCGCTGATAACTTGTCGTATTTTTCATATTCACTCAGATTAATTCGCTTTCATTCGATAAAATATATTTATTTAAAAAGTCAGTCGAAATTTTTCAAAATTACATTTGTTATAAAAATACATGCTAGTTGGTCGTTAAATTCTAGAATATTCGAAAGTGGGTCGCAGGCTGAAAAAGTGGGATTGCCTAGGAGTTTTTCATCATATGCTCCCGGTGATTTATCCTTCGGAAGTACCTTCTGGGATTATTCCAACAACTTCTTCAGAGATTTCTTAACATGTTCCATCTGTAATTTCCCCAGGAAGTCCTCCCGAGTCTCCTTCCGGGATATCTCTAGGAATTTCTTCTGGGATTCCTGCAGAAGTTTCTTTTAGGAATCCTGTTTTTTCTCCGGGTTCCTCTCATAGATCCTGGAGATTTCTGCTGGGATCATTCCAGCAGTTTCACCCGTGATTTTTTTCGGGATTCCTCCAGAAGTTCTTACCAGGACTGCTTCAGGTATTCTTCATGGAATTCCTTCAGGAACTCCATCCGAATTTGCTAGGATTCCTTACCGGATTCCACCAGCACTCCTCCAGGAGTTCCATGCGAGGTTTCTACAGCAGTTTATTCTTGAATTTCTTCAGGAATTATTTCTGAGATTCATCTTAGAAAACCTTCCAGGCATCCCCCAAGAACTTTTTCTAGGACTTAACCAGGAACGAATGCCGGGATTTTTCCAGTAGTTATGTCCGGAATTCTTTCAAGAGCTCCCTCCACGATTCTTGTGGAAATTCCTCCGGGAGCTCCTTCCAGGATTACTTCAAGAATCTTTTCCGGGATTCCACCAGCAACTCCTTCTTGAATTCCTCGGAAACTCCTTCCATCATTTCTTTGGGAACTCCTTCCAGGTTCTTTTTCAAGGGGTTTTATAAAGAAATGTTTATAGGGTTCCTTCAGCAACTCCTTCCTGGATTCCTCTCATATTTTTTCGCGAGTTTCCATTGGGAATTCCGTGATTCCTCTGGCAACTCTTTCTGGGATTCCTTTAAGAACTTCTTCCGAGATTCCCCCAGAAGCTCTTTTCGGGACTGATTTGAGGATCCTCCTAGAATACCTCCGGGAATTTCTCTCCTGCATATCCTTCTGGAATTCCTCCGGAAGTTCATTCGTAAATTTTCCAATATGTTCTCTGGAAATTCTCCAGGAGTTTATTAGAGAATTTCTTCAGGATCATTTTAAGGAATTTCTTCTGGAGTTTTTTTTATGGAATTCCATATGGACATTGGACACACAGCAAAAACATTCTTGTGATATCACATCATTTTCACTGCACATCAGTTGAGACGTAAAAGTGGTGTACAAATTACCACCAATTCAAAAGTCAGTCTAGATAAATTTTGGAGAAACTAAGGGTCTGTGTCAATTGGCGAATTTTTACTTAAATTTGACAGTTCTTAAGTGTTGACAGTTCTCCTAAGGAAATAATTATCGAACTGTCAAGTTTAAGTGAGAATTAATTTTAATTCGCCAATTGACACAGACCCTAAGTATGCAAAGTAGCTTGTCTAAACTTGGTCTACACACCCAGAAAGTTTCATTGTAATCTGAGACGGTGCTGCCAACTCCGAATACGATTTGGAACGAAATTCGTCAATGCCTGTTTCCCCATATACAAAAAAAATATCGCATTTAGGAAACATGCGAAAACAAACTTGATAATCATTCGTGTGGTTAATCCGCAGTATATTTAAGCGCAATTTTCGGAATGTCAATGCTGTAAAGTCATTTCCGCTTCTAAAACCACATAAAGTTCTATTAAAAACCGCTAAAAATTGAGGAATTGGGGAACATGAGCATGTTATGCACCTTGATTTGATTCCCCGCATAGTTAACATTAACAAAGCATGACGTCGTAAGCCGAATTCGTAGTTTTCTCACAGCTCACAATTCTTTGACATTTTTATGTCTAGTTGTCTTGGTTTATGACCTATTTGGAATTTGTCCAGAGAATTCCAGAGTATATCACGAAGAAACAAAATTAGAAAAAGAAACAGTGAAAAAAAAAACACTACAAACATCTTAAAAAAATCACAAGCTACTACAGAAACCACAAAAATACAAACAAACCAAAGCTGTGTGAGACTTCCCCTATTCCTATATAAACGATAAAATTTCATTAGAAACCAAGACATTGAAAAATTATCTTCTTTTCACTTACTTTGAAATTGAATAAATTTATTTCTTGATTAGGGATTTTGTTTTCATTTTTCATTTATTTATTAAATTTTTTAAGTTGACTAGTGATTTTTTTTAATTATAACTTTTTTGTCCATTAATTCTATATCATAACTCACAGTGCACTATACTACATTAGTTTTTCGCACCAGCATTTAAAAAAAAAAAACAGTTTAAAAAATGATATTTTTAAGTTTTATTCTTGAAAAAAAAATGTTTAACAGTGTATAGGGTTTGAGTGCCATGAGTAATCTCCCGCTCCCAAATTCACCATATTAGAATACGAGCGATTACGGCACAGATTGATTCCGTTCCTTTTGTTTTCATGCGTGCTCACTTCTAACAAACAAAAATAAGAAACAAAACGAACAACTCTTCAATACTCTATGTAGGATGAAAATGGGAGCCTAATGCTTAATAAGGGAACCAATACCCTATAAATATTTTCACTTAGCCAATGTGAATGATTTCACTAAACATTGCCGAAGGCACAAAATTAATCAGGCAATTTATTTCTACGCATTTTTTTTTATTTTGAAGGAATTTTGTTTAAGCTCTTCTCAAAAGCAAGGCTGGAGTCAAAACGGTAAGCTGATGATGCAAATTGTCTGTTTTGGGCACGAGCACACTTATGCAAAATATGAGTCGAATAAAAAATATATAAAAAATGTTATGATCATTTTTGTTGTAACTGCTCCACTGTTCCTATATGATTCAATCTAACTAACGGCTTTCTCCCCTCTCTCTCTCTCTCTCTCTCTCTCTCTCGCCAGATCCCATGATTTATCTCGTTCCGGTTTCAATCAGTGGCCTTTCATGTCGGTGCACACATGGGGCGAAGCACCGCACGGGACCTGGCAGCTGGAGATTCACAACGAAGGCCGTCTATTAGGTAAGATTGATATGGCACGGCACTACACCGACGACCACGACGACGCGACGGCCACCACCGTCCAGCTCAGTCAGCTACATCATCCTGTAGTAACAATCATGCATCCTGCGTGTCGTCGGTTGTAGGTGGTAGTCGGGAAAGTTGTGTGGTTGTGGAGGTGATACGGTTAAGGCTACAAAGCTAAAAACATGTGTTCTTCTTATGTGTACAAAATGGGATGCAATCGGTGCGGTGTATTGCCCGACAGGGGATGACACAAACTAATTACTTCACCCATATACCATGAGAGAACAAGAATAACGGTCGGTGGCGGCAACATAGTTTCGACGACGACGACAGGTTCTTGTGGCTTTTGATGTGTGTTTTCTCCCAGCCATCCAGCACTGTCGGATGATGGTGGTGCCTATCATTCAAGTAAGGAAACGCGTTGATTGTTAGCTGTGGTTTCTGACGCGGAAGAAATTGATGTGATCTGATGGCTAACTGCGAAGTACCTACGGCTGAATATCAAAGGTAGAGTCTCAAACCACGGGGATGCTACGGTGATCTGATTTTGTTGCCGCTTATCATGCGCAACCAGAGCATACTAATACCAACATTCACTCAATACAGCAGCGGGAGAAAATAAGGAAAAACGCACTTTGGCGAACAAAGTTTGCAAAAAAAGGTATTGTGTGACTTTTCACAAAGAATTATCACTCTCTGTAGGAACTTTACCTAAACATCAACATTCTCAAATTGAAAATTATCAAATAATGCAGCTTTTTTATGATCAACACTTTTATTAGATCTAATGTGATGTGAGCGTTTTGCACCGATATCCCTCGTAAAAAGGTAAACATTCAAATTTCACGACTGTGTTGGTGAATATTTTGGCTGGAGCATAAATTTATGCTCCACGTAAGGAGGCACAATCCAACCTGTCAAACTCCATAGTGAAAAAATAGGATGCCGTCCCCTTGTCTCAAACACTTGGTGCCTTGGCGGTTGGCCTCAAGACGAACAGCGATGAATGAATGTGATACAGCTAGAAGAGCGACTGCCCCGTGATGGAGACGCATGGTTGTTTCTTGAAATGCGTAACGAAGAAAAATGCGAGCATTTGAGGGTGCTTTCACTATTGCAAAAACGACCATGCGTCCCCATCCTGGCTAATAGAGGAACAAACTTTGATGGCCGTTTAAGGACAAAGGTCTTTTTATTATTATTATTATATTTTATTAAAGACACATTACCAAAAAAGTTGGCATTCGTGTCCAACAAAGGTCTTGAAATCCCGCTTCAACAGTGCATCAGAGCTTCAGACGCACAAATCTCAGTGAATTTCATTATTGTGTTCTTGCTCACTTGTAATAAGCTTAAAATAAGAATACCAGGTGCACTGGTTTTGTTTATGAAGAGATTTGTGCCCTCGAAATCGTGAGTAGGTCCCAAAGTCGGCCATTGTGGCGGCCATTTTGGGATTCTAACAAGTCTGTCCTTAACTGATAGGTAGGGACAATGGAAATTCGCGGCAAAATTTCTTAAATTTCGCGGGCTACTATTGTAAATTTCGCGGCACTGTCGCGGTCCCATATTTTTGACCGTTTTGCTGAAGAAAACTCTATTTATACATGCCAAATAAATAATTCACTTGGTTTTTAGAGGTCTTATCATGAACTCATCGGAAAAGTAACAAATTTGATGAAAAATGAGAAAATAAGTATACATTGAATATACAGTAAACTCGTATGCGATACAGAATCGTGTATAACTTACTATTGATACCAGTTAATTTATGTTTAGAAAGTTGAAATTGACGGAAATTTATAAGGCATGTTCACAATTTTGTCAATTTTCGCGGCATTTCGCGGGATTTCTCACACTTCGTGGCCAGAGGCAAATTTCGCGGATTTCGCGGCTTCCGCGAAATCGCGAATTTCCATTGTCCCTACTGATAGGATACTTTTGGGGATTTTTTTTTATTATCGTTTAAATAGGTACCAAGGTTCTCAGAATTGAATGATTTTTGTACAAGTAGGGTTCATATATGGGGAACTTATGTATTTTCGGCAGTTTTGTTCTCTTCGTCATGGGGTTTTTTTTGAAACCTGTTGACCTCAGAATTGGCCTCAAATCCTTCCCAACCAAGCTGAGTTATATGCCAAAATTTCAGGCAATTTGGCTCACAAAAACCCTCCATGACGAAGAGAACAAACTTGCCGATGATACCCTTTGTCACCCTATATGAACAAAAACTAAATTGAAAAAATCAAGGTCGCTTAATTTTCCGGAAAACTCCAGTGGAAAACAAAAATATTCCACAGACACTACCTACTTTGAAAAATCATAACTCAAGAACAAAGCATCGTAGACACATTTTTTTTGTGAAATCATAAGCAAATTTTCGCAGCAATTAAAAAAAATACAAAATAAAAATTGTTTTTCACAATTTTTTCCACTGTTGAGGAAAGTCGGCTGGAAAAGTCGGAAAAAATATTTTCGAAGCCCGGAAAAAATCCCAAGAAAAATATTTTTGAAAGGTAATTTTATAAGCTATATTCTGTAAAATTTTCGCGATGTGGGTTTTCTCCGTTCCCGAGTTATGACCAATTTTGTGGAAATTGTCCAGATGTGCTATATGAGTCGTTTGTTTAAAAAATCACAACTCAGGAACGAAGCAACGTAGACACACTATTTTCTTGTGAAACGTAAGCAAATTTACTCAGCAAAATGAAAATTGCTTGCCACAAAATTTTCCACTGTTGAGGAAAATCGGTTGGGAAAGTCGGAAAAACTCTTAGAACGTTTTTTTCAATGTTTCATTAGATTTCCACCAGGAATTTCTCCAAAAAAATCTTCAGGGATTTTACTAGTAAGTTTCACGGATGCCTAGAGATACATCAGAGATTCATCCAGAACATGCTTCCCTTCAGAGGTTCTCATAGGAGGTCCTTCAGAGGTTAGTCTGAGAGTTCCTTCAGGAACTCCTTCTGAAGTTGCTTCAGGAATTTCTACAGGAGTTTCCTTGGGAACTAGTCCAGGAGTTTCCTCAGAGATTCCTCCAGAAGATCCTTCAGAAATTCCTCTAAAATTCAAACAAGGGATTTCACCTGACGTTCTGTAGGGATCGCTCAAGGAGATCCTTCAGGAATCGCTCCGGGTGTTTAATCAAGGGTTCTTACAGGAGTTCCTTCTAGCATCCCTCCAGGAATTTCTTCGAGATGCCTCATAATTTTTTTTAGAGATTCTTACAGGAGCTCTTTCAAGGATTGCTCTAGAAGTTCCTTCATTGACCTCTTCAGGAATTCAGTCAGGGGTCTCCCCAATAGCTCCAGAAGGATTTAGGAATGCATCCAGGTGTTCATTAAAAATTCATTCAGAAATTCCCAAAGCTATTTCAACAGGAGTTCGCTTAGGTATCCTTCCAGAAATCCCTTCAGAGATTCTTTCAGGAGCATTCATAAATGCCTCCTGGAGATCCATCAGGAATTACGTAAGAAATTTCTTCAGGAATTCCTGCAGGAGGTATTTCGAAATAATTCTAGAAGATCCTGCAGGGATTCCTTCCGAAATTCCATTAGTAATTCCTACAGGAGTTCTTAAAGAAATTAGTCCTTCAGAGATTCCTCCAAGAGTTTCAGGGATACAGCAGTTCCTTCAGAAATCTCTCCAGGAGTTCATTCAGAGAATCTTATTGGAGGATCCAAGGACACATCCAGGAGAATTCAGGGATTCTCCCTGAAGTTTATTCAGGGATTCTTATGTAAGAGTTCCTTCTA
The DNA here is from genome assembly GCF_035046485.1 of Aedes albopictus. NCBI lineage: Eukaryota > Metazoa > Arthropoda > Insecta > Diptera > Culicidae > Aedes > Aedes albopictus. The sequence goes on along the minus strand of NC_085138.1, from coordinate 61,625,906 downwards.
AGATTCCTTCAGGATATCCTTAATGCCACAATGGCCGACTTGGACCTCTACTCACGTTTTCAAAAGCACCAATCATAAAAATTCGTAAATAAATACGCTCGATTTGGAAAAGCCGCCTCTTTTTGCAAGTGTTCAAAGCTAGGACAAACAAATGCAGCTTGGTTTGATGCTTCCTTCGTCGGATTTATGCCTCTCAAGTTTTTACGCAAAATTGCAATGCGATTTCTTGATATTTCACTTTAAAGGATTCCTGGAGAAGTTCCTTCAGGGATTCTTCCAGAAGTTCTTCCAGGGATCGCTCTTTCAGATTGTAGATTGAGATTTTTCCAGAAGGACACACGGATGCCTCCAGGAGTTACATCAGAGATTTCTCCAGAAGCTCATTCAGGAATTCCTACAGGGAATCTCGTAGGAGTTCCATCAATAATTTCCTTAGGATTATAATTAGGAATATCTCCAAGATATTCTTGAGGGGTCTTTCATGGAGCTTCTACAAGTACTCCTCCAGGATTTTCTTCTGGAGTTCCTCCAGGAATTCGTCAGCGGATACTTCCTGCAAATCCTTCCCCCTACCCGCAAAGATTCCCTTTGGGAGATTCCGCTGTAAACCCTTCGAAATCCCTGCCTGGAATTCCTGCAGGGATTTCTCCTGTCATTTCTTTGGAGATTCCTTCTAGACTTCCTTCAGAGGTTCTCCTGGGCTTTTTTCAAGGATTCCTCCTGGTATTCCATCGGGAATTTCTCCTGCAGTTCTTTTAGGAATTCCTCTTGGAATTCCCTCGGGGATTCATCCTAGTGTTTATTTCGAGGTTTCCTCCTAGACTTTCCTCGAGAATTCTTCCTGAAATTCTTTTGGGAATTCCTCCTGATATTCCGTCGTGGATTCCGCCTGGATTTCCTCCACGGATTTCTCGTGGAACTCCTTTGGAGGTTCCTCTTAGAATTCCTTCGGGGATTGGTCCTGGAATAATTTTGAAATACCTCACGGAATTCCTCCTGGAATTCCTTAGAATTCTTTCGGAGATTCCTCCAGGATTTTCTTTAGGGATTCCTCATGGAATTCCCCCAGGAGTCCTCCTGAAAATCCTTCGGTGATTTCTGTTAAAATTCTTTCGGGGTTCCTCCTGGACTTCCAATGGTGATTTCTCTTGAAAACTCTTCGGGGTTGTCTCTTGAAAATCCTTCAGATATTCCGCTCGGAAATCCTTCGTAGTTTCCTCCCAGGATTCCTTCAGGGATTCTTGCGGGGATTTCTCCTGTAACTACTTCGGGGATTTCTCCTGGAATTAATTCGAAGATTCCTCCTATAATTCATTCGGAGATTCCTCTTAGAAATCCTTCGGGATTTCTCCTGGGATTCCTTCAGGGATTACCCCTGGAATTCTACCGGAGGTTTTCCTTCGAGAATTCCTCCTGAAATATCTTCGTAGATTCGTCCTGATATTTCGTGGCGGATTCCTTTCGGAATTTTTACGGGAATTACTCCTGGAATATCTTTGGAGATTTCTTCTGGATTTCCTTCGGAGTTTTCTTTCGGAATTCCTTTGGTGATTCTTCTTCGTATTTCTTCAGAGATTCCACATGAAATTCCTCCGGGGATTCCTTCTAGAACTACTTCAGGATTTCCTTTAGGTTGATTCCTTTTAAAATTACCTCTAGAATTTCTTCTTTGAGTTCCTTCGGTGATTCCTCTGGATATGTTTTGTTGATTCCTCCTAGAATTCCTTTGGGAATTCTTTCTCGAATTCCCTTGGAAACTCCCTCTGGAATTCTTTTAGGGATTCCTACTGGACTACTGCTGGAATTCCTTTAGGATTCGTGCTGGAATTCTTTTGAGAATTTTCTCTTGGAATTCCAGCGGGGATTCCTCATAGAGTTCTTCGGGAACTTCTCCTGAAATTCCTGCGGGGTTCCTTTCTGGATTCCTCATACAATTCCTTTGTGGATTCCTCCTGATATTCCGTCGGGGATTCCTCCTTGAATTTCTTTTTGGAATTCCTTTGGTGATTCTTCATCGAATTGCTTCGAGGATCCCTCCCCGTATTCCTCCGGGCGGGAATTCCTCATCGAATGCATCCGGGGATTCCTCCTAGATTTCCTACGGGGTTTCCTCCTGGAATTCCTTCAGTGATTCTTCCTTATATTCCTTCGAGAATTTTTCCGGGAATTCTATCGGGGATTCCTTTTGGAAATCTTTTGGCAAGTACAGAATTAGCATTAGTTGAAATACACAGATTCCTCTTAGAGTTTTTTCGAAGATTCCTTCTAGAATTGCTTCGGGGGTTTCTCCTGGGAGATTCTTCCTTCGAGAATTACTCCTAAAATTCCTTCGGGAATATCTCCTGGAATTCCTTCGGGATTCCTTCTTGGAATTCCTTTGGTGATTCTTCCCAATATTTCTTCGGGGATTCCTCCTGGAATTCCTTCAAAGATGTAATTCCTTCAGGAATTACTACTAAAATTCTCTCAGGGATTTCTCCTGGAATTCCTGGAGATACTTCCTGGATATTTTTCATTGATGCATCCCAGAAATCCTTAGGGGTTTCCTTCTCGAATTTCTTAAGAAATTCCCAGTGGAATTCCTTAGGGGATTGCTGCTGATATTTCCATGGGATTGCTACTTAAATTTATTTGGGGAATCCTCCTGGGATTCCTGGATTATCTTCTGAAATTCTTCGAAAATTTCAATAAAAGATTTCTTCTGGAGTTTCTGCAGGGATCTTTCTAAGAGAGATTCTTGAATCAGCAGAGATTTCTTCATGGATTCCTCCAGGAGTTTCTTTAGGGCTCCTTCTGGAATCCCTTCTGAGATTCCTCCCTGAAATCATTCGGGGATTCCTTAGTGTAAATAGTGCGACCTTATGTGATAGCTTCCGAAAGGCTCTAGGAAAACAAAACGAAAACTTAAGAAAAACTGATTCATTAGCAATATGGTAATACAACATGAAGTAATGAAATTTCAAAAAGAGTTTCTTTTTTAAAATTGGTCCTGCGGTTCTGTCAGAACCCAGACAACCAGTCATCGTATAAGATGTTGCATAAGATGATAAAGTGGAGGCCTTATGCGTGCATGCCTCCATTTAGGCGCATGTAAAATGTACGCATATCGCCTCCACTTTAACATCTTATGCAACATCTTATACGATGACTGGTTGTCTGGGAAGTATCTTCTGGGATTTCTATAGGAATTCCTTTGGTAATTCTAATTCATAAGAATACTGGAGTGGGGTCTCCAGTTAGCCTAGTGGTTAAGGCTATGGATCGCCAATCCGGAGACGGCGGGTTCGATTCTCGTTTCGGTCGGGAAAATTTTCTCGACTCCCTGGACATAGTGTATCATTGTATTTGCCACACAATGTACCAATTCATGCAATGGCAGGCAGAGAAATTGATAACTGTGGAAGTGCTCTAAGAACACTAAATTGAAGAGAGGCAGGCCAAGTTCCAATGCAAACGTCGTGCCGTAAAGAAGAAGAAGAAGAAGAATACTGGAGTAATTCTTCAAGGGCTACCTGAAGGTATTCGTAAGGGAAATACCTCTGGGAATTCCTAAAAGATATTTTTTATTTCTTGAAGAGATTCGTGAACAGAATTCTCTAAAGCGCTTGCTGGGGTAATCGTTGGAAGAGTTCCTGGAAGAATTCCTGAGAGATACCTGGAGGAAATCCCTGGAATGGCTCTGCAGAAATTCCTAGAAGATTTTCATTGACAACTTTTGCAGGAAATGAAGGAAAGATTCCTGGAGGAGTTTCTGATAAAATCCCTGAAAAGAGAGGTTTCCTAAGAAGACCTTTGTGGAATTTCTGAATTTAACCTTTGAGCAATTACTTCTTTCCGTATAAAAAAATCTGCGGCAATCCGTGTAGAAATTACAGACAAAGATACTGGATTTTTTTTTAATGAATCTCCAAACAAATTTCTAAAGAAATTCCTGGAGGATATTTTGTAGCAAAGCCTGGAAGAACTCCTGGAGAAACTTATGAAGAAGTTGTTTATAGAATTACTAGTTAGTTGTTTGGAAGATACTAGTTGACAAAAACCCGTGGGCCAATCTCTGAAGTAATTTCTAGAGCAGTGGTCACCAAACTGCAGCTCGCGAGCCGCATGCGGCCCTCGACCAGGTTTGGTGCGGCCCGCGAACTGATTTTGAAATGTATAACAAAATGGCCCATTTATAGATTTTAAAATGAAAATCAGAAATTTCACCATTTTTTAAATTTTCATGAGAATGAATATTAACTACTGAAATTTTACCAATATCATAGAGGATTTTCCTCAAGAAGTAAGATTTACGTTCACTTTAACTTTTTAGTTTAAAAGACCACTTTTTCGAATTTTGTTCCGAAGATATTCATAACTGTTGTTAAGAACGGTGTTTTCCACATAAATAATGAGTTTAGGCTAAATTTCACAGATTCTTTGCCATGAATTTTGGACTTGTGGCAGAGCTCGTCATTAGTAATTTGTTCAAATTGCCGAAAGTAAAATTAAAATAATTATTATTTTATTTCAATCGGCGAAAAACTTCCTTGTATTCGATGTACTTTAACTTCAGAACTTCTACCAGGAAACTATTCCAAAGAAAATACAGAATTTTTTCCTTTAACTTCTCTTAAAAGGATCTTAAACATCTCCTAGCAATGCTTTTGTGAATTTCTCTTAAAATATCCATTCTAAATCGGCAACAAATACTTCTACACATTGTCATAAAAAAAGAAAATCATGCCTGAAGGATTTTCTTCATTGGCTTCTAAAGGAATTTCGCAAGAAAAACTAAAAAAAAACATCAAAGATTTCCACAACAGTATATCCAGGCAGCTTTCGGAATGTTTCCGAGAACCCTGAAATCCGTAAAAAATCGGAAATTTGTCTGAACTGGAAAACATAATATAAAAACATGTACGTGTTCGTGTCTAGGACTTCCACAATTCTGCACTTAAAATCTGCGCTATAAGTTCTAATAAGCTGTAAGTTCATTCATGATATTCTTAAAGAATTCGATTGCTTATTTTAGTATGACTTTTAAGTAACTAGTCTGAAATAAACAAAACCTAGATATTACGGTCCTAAAACATCTGATTTCATTTCCTTACGATTTTTAGGATTTTTCAAGTGAAATACAATTTCCTGATAACCAGGTTGTTTAGTTCTTTGCTCCTGTTCAATATTTGAAAAAAAAAATCAAACAAATGGATTGTGTTGAATCCTGAAAATTGTTGAAAATTAACCCTTGAATAACTTGCGGCCCGCAACCTCATATCAGAATTCAATTTTGGGCCGCAAAGACAGTTAAGCTGAGGATCACTGTTCTAGAGGAATCTTCGTAGGAAAATTTAATAGCAGAAATTTAAAACAAATCTGGAAAAAATCTTGAAAAAACAACAAAAAATTATGAAAAAGCCTCTACAGGAATTAAACGGCTACGCAGTCTTCAATACGGAAAACAAAGTTTATTGTTTGCCCGACGTTTCGACACTGGGGTTTTGTGTCATCTTCAGGGGTAACTAATTGTTCGCTTTTGGTCTTATGTTTCATCTAACTGTAACTGTCTGGTTGTTTTGTTGTTGGTACATGACAATTTTCGTTTGTCTAGTTTTGCAACGGACTGTACGCTGTTGGCGCAAAGGATTTTTTTTTAGGAATCTCTAAAGGAATGCCTGAAAATCTGGAGAATGTTTTGCAGTAATTCCAAGTAGAATTTCTTGAGATATTCCGGCAGAAACGCCAAGAAATGAACTCTGAAGGGATTCCTGAAGTTTATAATGCCTGCCGCGGAGGATCTTTTGGGAAACCCCCTGGAGGTACTTCTAGAAGAATCTTTTGAGAATTTCCTAGAGGAATTTTTTAATGAAAGCCTGAGAGAATCTACGGAGAAGGTGCTGAAAAGAACCTTGGACGAATATACAGATAAATTCCTGAAAGAACATTTGTAGGGGCTGAATTTCCGAAGGAAGCAATAGAGAAATTTCGGGATGAATACTCGGAGGAACCTCTTGTGAACTTCCTGCAAGAATCTCTTGAGAAATTGCCTAAGAACTTTTGCAAGAATTTATTTTTCTGAAAGAATAGCTGGAGGAGCAACTGAAGAACGCCTTGATCAATTAAGGTGGATTCCAGGGAAAACTCAATTTCTGCAATTTCTGCTTCGATGATTCCTTTATAACGTGAACGTTATCAAGGAATCTCTCAAAAATCTATAGCAAAATTCCTGTGGAGATAGTTTTTACTAAAACGGATGATTTCTACACGTTAAAACCTTTTGCATAAGGTAGGCGAAAACTGTAGTTCTGTCAAGTCTTCAGTGTCTCGTGGCTGGACCAATCATCATGTAGAGGCTATTTTTGCAATACTTTTTGTGAGTTCATACTAGTTACGCGTTATGAAATTATAAAAAAAAAACTAGTGGTACCACTATTTGTTCTAAAATGGATACGATATGTTTAAAATCTTGTATTTCATCAGGCTTCTGTATTTGATTTGTTTTACTTATTCAAGCGCCACATGGTCATAACTAAGCCGAAATCATATTTGATATTTTCAACCAGACCATTTTCAATTGTTTCGATAATGAATTATAATGTTGTTGAAGATAACATAGAGTCAGCCAAATCATGCCTATCAAATCTAACTTGATGAGCATCAAATATGCGCCTCATTGCTCTAAATCACCCGCCCAAAGCAGAGATACGTCATTCTAATGCCATCACGATAACGAGCTTCAACTGGTTCGGCTTTTATTTCAAATTGTCGGTTCCATCCCCGCAAAACCACATCTATCGAGTGAACCACCATACATAATTTGATATACGAGAGATATCCATTTATGCATGCAGGAAGTTATACCTGCTGCTCATTGTCAATTGATTAGCAGCACCGGCGCAATCAGTCATCAATCATTCGGGTGACAATTCCCATCTCTCCACTTCAGGAAACAAAAACAATCAGATGTGAATCTTGAACACATACCACCTCTCAGTCTGCCACCGACCGTTGTTCCCTTCTCCTACAAGCGACACCCGCTACTGTGGGACGGGCGGGATATCCAACAGCAATTAGTGTCAGTGTATGTATCATTGTAATTAACTCTCATTTCCCTCACCTGTTAACTCTCTACATGCATGCCTTCGGCTAATGGATTTACTAACACCGCACTAATCGCAAACGACAACAGGATACTCACTGATTCGCGGCTGGTCGTTAATTCTGTATGGCACTAGCAGCGCACCGGATCCTAACGATCCACCGAACGTGCCACGTGTGCTGTCAACCCCCCAGCCAGTGTTGCCCCCCATCATTCCGGCATCCGGCTACACTGGCTATTCGGTTGGCGGCGGTTCGAAGAATTTCTACACATCAGGGGGTGGTGGCATTGGCAAACCGAACCGCAAACAACAGCTGCAATATGCAACCTACACACCGGCAGCATCCCAGTTCGGAATGACTACCGTGTACCAGTCCCCGCCAGCTACCGCTACGTCTTCGAGGAAAAATAAGAACAAAAACAAGCCGAACAAAAATTCGTCGAAAACCACAACCGCCCGACCGAACGGCGGCGGCGGCGGCCAAACCACGTTGAGTGTTTTTGTAAACTCGTACGGTAAGAAATTCGACTCCTACGCCAGCGGTAAGAAAACGCAAACATCCAAGCCGAAACCCCCATCCTCGCAAAGCTCCAATTTCAACCGAAACGAAAAGTTCAACGCGGCATCCTCCACAATCTACGAGAAGCAAGTTGCCATCAAAGCGCCCAAACAGGTCAAAGACAGCAACTCGCAAACCCCTTCCAGGGCTTCATCCCGGAAACCGATCTCCATAACATCAACCACAAACCTGCCATCGTCACCCATCGCCGGTGGTGGCAGCACCAGCACGGGAACCACCAGCCTTACCACGCAGAGCCCGTTCTTCAACGAGCGGTTCTCCACCACAAACGCCCGCATCCCAAAACTGTTCCAGCAGTACGAAAAAATCCAGCAGTTCTACCCGGAGCTCAAACCCTACTCCTCGATCCGGGACGATCTGGATCGTCCCCAGACGTCAAACAGTCACGCATCGCAGCTGAAACCGTCTTCCATCTTCCTGGCGTCGCCAGTCAACGCTAGCGGGACAAATGCTACCGGCAACAGCAACACCGGATCATCGTCCTCATCGTCATCGTCGTCGTCGTACAACGGGAAACCTTCGCGAGCCAACACCAAAATATTCTTCCCGGATACGGACATCATCGATGCGATCGGACCGCGGAAGATTTCCTCCAGCTTGCAGCCGATCCAGCCGTTCTACGGGCGGACGCAGAGCTCGCAGTTCGTGTCCAGCGGGGCCAAGAGCGGAAAGGGTACCGGAATTGTTTCATGACAGATTTTTTTCTGTGTTCTAATAGTTGATCTTTTCTTTTTTGTCTTGAGTTCGTAGTTTTATCGAAAGTATCTATCTCATTTTGTGATTTTAAAAATTTCAGTTGGTGTTTCAAAACTTTTTGCTTGTATTTCGGGTGTCTTATGGGGTGTCCCATTTAACTGGATATTGATTCCATAGTTATTCAAAATGCAAATTGTGAAAAATAGGGTTTGCATCAGTAGTGTTCACGATCCCGTACATATTATCCTTATAGAGTTTTAACATTTATCAGCAAACATTGCTGGAAACTTCCACCTACTCCGGGCAATCGAAATGCCAAAGGAGACTAGGCTCTGTGGATCTCATTAGCTGGTTTGCGTACATCTTAATGAGTCTGCTTCAGATGTACTGTCAGTTGTGATGATTCAGGAACCGTCTAACTATGCAGCAGGTTCCAAGATACACCGCTTTCAGGATGCTGTTCATGCCCTTCTTCAATTCCAGCTCGTCTAGGGACCTTGGGATAAATTTAGGGACAACTCCAGTTGCCGGGAGGACAACCGGAACTATACAGACGTCCTCCAGGAGCCACATCTGCTGCAATTCCTTTGCTAGGTCGTGGTACTTGGTTATCTTGCCAGAGAACGTTGATTGGAACTTATGGTCTAAGGGTACAGCGCTGTCGATGAGGGTTATCTGCTTCATCCTTGGCACGAATTAGGTCGTCCGTAATGATCTTGCGATCCCAGTACAACTTTATGCAACTATTTTTCAAAACTGGGTTCCGCTGGTACTTGTAGTAGGGTACGAATCTGTATAGTAAGTTGTGTTTTACTAACACTAAACAACCTGCAACGACACGTTCGATCGTTTTGCCTACTGAATTATACTTCTTACAGCGGTCTTCCACGTCTTCGTGCAACATGTATCGCCAAAAATACTTCGTCGCAATAACCCGGTCCTGGCCCCGATCCATGAAATCTTCTATTTCTGAGAAGAGGTCATCCCGCATTAGGCACGCGTTTAATGCCGCCTTATCGATTTGCTCGAGCTCCAGTTGATGGGGGGTGCGTCCCATGCAGCTCCTTTTGCTTCCACGTTACGATCATCTCGTCAACGGTCTTGATGTCGCAGGGCACTGTAACCATGGTCAGCTTCACATACAATGCGGTACGTTTCGTGTCGGTTCTGGCTTCCTGTGAAATATGCCCGCAGCTGATGGATTTAGAAGACACATAGTATCTATGACGCCTCTTCCTCCTATTGAATGTGCGTGGAAAGGTGATTTTCTCATTAAATGAATTCGGATGGTTGCATGCGGTACCTGGTGAACGCCACTGTGGTACTGCTCGTTCAAACGCCTCGAGGTCAGTCTTGGTCCACAATAACACCCCAAAGCTAAAGGTCAACAGGGGCACAGCAAACGTGTTGATCGCCTTCACCTTGTAACCGGTTAACAGAAAGCTTCTCAGAACACAGTTGACACGATGCAAGAACTTGTACTGCAGCTGCTTCTAGATTGTTGTGTGGCAAATACCTCGAAGTTGCAGGAAGCCAAGATATTTACGCCTCGGCTTCAACCATATTCCGAATCTCATCCTGTTAATTAACGCGGCTACAGCTGCCATCCACTGCTTGACTCTGGCGAAGATGGATTGACCAGCATTTGTGAATTTCAAACTCCTTCCGGATGTCGTAACAAGCTGCTTCAGTTGATGCAGCCTCTGCACTGATTCAGCAAACAACTGCAGGTCGTCCATAAAAAAGGTGTTTGTTGTTCTTGTACTCCTTCCCTCTCTTTTCAGTTTGTAACCATAGTTGTATTGGCTGAGTACTCGGCTGAGGGGGTTCATTGCAAGGTACTGGACTGAAGGTATCGCATTGAAAAATCCCCCCCCCCCCCCTGATGCTGATAGTTCTGAACTGCAACACAGTTGTTCCGCCGGTAATTTGTAGGGACGTGCTTCACATCCCCATAACGTGTTTGCATCAGCCTGATGACGTTCCCCTTTCTACCTTGTACAACTGCAGTACCTTAAGAAGGTACGAGCGCGGTACTGAGTCTTACGCCTTCTTGTAGTCCATGCACGTCATGCTCGCAATATTCATAATAACTTCATCTGTGATAACCTAATGTTTGCAGCCTCGCGTGTTTTTGTGACACCCTTTTGGTTCTTCGGTCACCACGTTGTTGGCATCGTAGTAGGGTTGTATCTTCCTGGCTATTACAGACGACAGCACTTTGTACAGACTCGGTAGGCACGTTATTGATCTGTAATTTACGTGATCGACTGTGTTTTGGTCCTTCGGCAGAAGATTAGTGATACCCCTGGTAATGAACTCCGGTAGCTACGTAGGATCACCATGTTGAAGTCGGGTCCTTGGGCAGCCCCGGGTAGCCTCGCGTAAATACTGAGCGGTTACTTACTACGACCACGGTCATGTCTCCAACTCCATTACAGTGTCGCTCTTTTCTGTCAACTACATCCCATCGTCGCTGAGCTTGACAGGATTCTCCCAAAGATTGACCCAAAACTGTGTGACGGCGTCAATCTCCTCTCCGGAAACCATTCTCAGTCATCAGGCTTGTCGTTTTGGATGTACCGTCTACCCCCGTTGGTTTGACCTCATCTAATCTGATCACTTTTTAATTTGACCCCCGCTTATCTGCACATCATTCAAACTAAAAATGGTTCAAACGCCATTCTTCCGATGGAACGGGGTGAAACGGAATGCAGAATCAAAACAAAACAGCAAATCAGGTTACCATCAGTGTGTTTTTCGACGCCTACAGGGTTACTAGAGGTTCAAATTAAAAAATGAACCCCGTTGGTTTGCATGAGGTGTCGTTCAAACCAACGGGGGTAGACGGTAGTTGTAGAACTCTCTTTCGTTAATGTTGAACATCCGGTTTTGATCCTTCCGTTTAGTACATTCTCCATTACGTCGCAGTCGTTTCGCAAGAGCAGGCAGCCGCTGCACATGGGTGTCGAGGGCCTTCGTAATGTTGACTTCTGTAATGTTGACTGAGATCTCGGAGTTCTGCGGGCTTCACAATTTTAGCAACTTTATAAACTAACCTCGTTGAACGATCCCCCTGCTTATAGTGCCAATCTTGGTCCACAATAATGTGATGATTCGGTTCTCCGAACGTCGCATCCACTCGAGTTTTTGTGTGCTGGGGCGTGTGTGACCTTCACCGTATCCTTACGGGTGCGTCCGCAATCCCAGCGTCTTGACAACATTCACCACAGCTGAATACACAGTAAACTGTGTAGATCCTCGAGGTTCTGTACGGCCTCCAAGTATTGCGGCAAAAGATTCTGGTCTAGGATGCTTACTGCACTTGTTAACCGATAAGAATTCCGCAGCTTTGGTATTCGATGTCGGAACATGGAATCTGTCTCACGAAACTGCGTGACTACCGTGGCCATCTGGAGCGCTAGTTCATCTTGTAGTTGCTGTCGTTGCATATCCGCTGTTGAACCTGAAGCATTTGATGCAGTCAAATCACGACTCTTACTTGCGTTCGATGGATCCAGCCCAACAGACCTTTTTCTCGACGTAACGCTTGATCTTGTCCTTATTTCTTCCATTTCCTTCTGCGTTACCAGCCTGATGCACTCCTCTTTTGTAGCGGTGAAAACACGGTATCTATGATAGAAGAAAATAATTGAAAAAAATAACATCGTTAAGTCACCCACGAAATGAAAGCTAATGGTCCCCCTTTCATTTGGTGTTAAGATTGCAATGGTCTATCGGCGGATATTTTCCCACATTCATTTTGGATGAAAAATACTAAAAAATGGAATATTTGTAAGAGGCTTCAGACGTATTTAAGAGAGTTTCCAGGGATTTCAAAAAAATTCTTCGGATTTCACGGGCATTCCTGTGAGTTTCAAAGAAATTCCAAGGGGGTTTCAAGAGCTTTTTATAATGTTTCATAAGGGTTTCAGGGTCGGTAAGAAGGTTTCAGAGGGTTTTAACTGAGCGGTTTCAAGGGGACTTCCAGAGGTTTCAGAGAGGTTTCAGGAAGGAATGCACGAACTTCCAAGAGTGTTTCAGAAAGTTGCCATGGGTTGTCAGAAGGCTCTCAAGGGCCTTCAAGAGGGGTAAAAGAGGTAACAGGAGGTTACAGAGGATTTAAAATGGAGTTCAGGCTAGACATGCAATGGGACTTTAAAGATATTAAGGGAATCATGAAAATTTGATAAGGCTCCCATCAAAACACTTATCAAACCCTAATGATATTCCTCTCAACCTGAAGCCCTTCATTCCTAGTCCTCCTGAAACTATTGAGACGCCTTAGAAGGGCTCCTGAAATCTCTTGAAGTATGCTAGAACCCCCTGAAATACCTCCAAAAGTCTCTTAAATCCCACTCAAAGCCCCAGAAGTTTAAACGCTTTAGGAACCCCTCTGAATCCCCAAGAAAAAAAAACAGTAACCCTTCTAAACACCCTAAATTCTCCCTAAATCATCTGCAACCTCTTGAAGTTCTCTAGAACCTACTGGAACCCACTGGAATAATTCTGGAATCTCTTCAGTTTGATCACCTCTGAAAGACCCGTGAGCCACTTAGAAACTCTCCTGAAGCCCACTGAAACGCCTCGGTAACTCTCTGATTCGATAAGATAACTTCTTCGTCTCTACTTCTCAAACACCCCAGGCCGCGGGCAAATATTTGCAATAAATAATTGAATATCTCGACAACTGGAGTGGACCGTTCAACAATTAGCGAGAATTGATAAAGATTGAGTAATGCACAAAAACCAATTATATTTTCAAAAGCATCACAGATCCATTTTGCATAAAAAATTGGCCCAAATTTTCACTATTTTTCTCATAGGTAAGTTTAAAATTCGGTTTGCTGAAAAAAAGATTAGATGACCTAAATTATCACAAATCTATCATAAAATGACCCTTGAGAGTTAAGAGGTTCATGAATCCTATTTGGTTGTGTAACGATACTATCTGAAACGAAATCACCTCATGCTGCAGTGGTTACTTTTTATCAACTAAACTCCATAACAGTGTGGATGGTACACAATATCTCAAAAATATATAACAACGCTTATTGTTCCTCGAACTACTTTGGTAAATACAGTGGATGTAACAGTACTTAACGTACTAGCAAAAGCTATTATCACAAGTGTAGACCTGAAGCTATGGTCTTCGAAGTAGTTTGGTTGATCTGGAATATCTCAAAACTGTTTTGGAATGATTCATGAAATGCCAGGGGGATTGCAGATTACAGTTGGATGTGTAATGTTTCAGTTCATTGTGAGAATAACTACAGTTACTGTACGGAGACGAACTAGCCTTGGGCTGAAAGTCTCGATAATAAAGATAAAAAACTGTCACTGTCCCTTAATGTCCCAGAGGTTCATAACAATCAGGGCCCTACATTTTCAATTTCAATTGAAATTTTCAGACGAAGTTTGTAAACAATGTTTTCAATCGTCAATGGAAACAAGGCGCCGTCGTCGTCGCTCAGCCCGACTGTCATCGTCACCGATGAACCGACGGTGCTGCGTCGTCGCAGATGCCACTTTGTTTCGCACTCACAAGCTCACGCACGCTTGTTCGACATCGATTGAATTTCGCTGTTATAACTCATTTAATGAGTGTAACAACCGGCAAATCTGTGTAATGTTAATGTATGCTATGCATATTTTACTGAAATAGTTTATTACACATAAAAATATTAAGCAAACATACATTTAAGATAATTTGAAAATTTCAATTGAATCCCAGTCGGTGTGAAAATGAGCCGCCACCCGTCGTTGTGTCGAAGAAAGTGACAAGAAGGGCGGATGAAGCGAAGCACATGCATGTTGTTTTGAATGTTCCCGTCATCGGCGTCCGTCCGATGCTGATGGGCGCTCGCTTTCAGCGTCATGTTTTGGTTTCGACGATGTAGGCCCCTGATAACAATATATAGTATAATTCAAGTTGGTCCAGTAGCCACGATTGATTATGCAATGATACTCAGTACAGCAGATATGGCCACTGTTACGAGTATATAGACCTGAAGTCCCAAACTCCAAGTTAGTTTGGCTGACCTAGAATATCCCTATAGTGTCTCTAAATGACATTTGAGACTTCAAGAGCTTCACGAATCCCAGCAGATTATGCAATTCTTTTATTTATGGTGAAAAACAAAGTTATTTTTGTAGATTTGAAGGACTTAACCCTTATGTGGCCGGCAGGGTACCCGGGTACCCAGCACCCATTTAAAATACACGGTGTAGAAAAAAGCAAAAAGTTTGCCGGCCACATAACGGTTAATTATAGGACAGTTTGAACGACCCTGAATGTTTCAAAGGTTTATAATAATATTATACGAATCAAAATAAAATCTACTTTCGCGACTACTTTTACCCGCAGTCAGAGATACGCGCGAGACAGTCGCCTAAGAGAACAGACCTGTTTTCAAATTTTCCATCATAGCGCTCTTTGATAATTCTTGAAAAAAGGTCGCCACGTGTCCGGGTGATATGATGACTGCTGCGACTGCGCGTGGCATTTGCACTGCGATTAAATTTTGTCCATCATTGAAGGCCTTGAAAAGTAGTCGCCATAATTGTGTTTTTCTTGCAACGCACAATATCAAGTAGACTTCAGATTGCACTATGGGGCGGCTCCAAACAAACAGGTGGCCAAAAATATGTTCTCGTCAATTTCATAATGTCTTGCTCCTATTCGTAGGGTTCATGCCTGAAAAATATGAAAAACATGTTGACAAGGTTGTTTCAACATGACAGTTTCAAACAGCATGAAATTACAAGTGCATTGCATACTTTTAGGCGTTTAAGGATTTCTGTTCCTATTCATCAAATGGGTTCCAATTCTTAAAAACACGCTTTGCTGAGAGATCCAAGACCAGATTTGTGGTACTCTGTGAAAAATTACAGCATGTTGAACTTTTTTGTGAGAGAAAAAAAAGTTGCCTATCTCAAATATTTTAGCCACCCCCTGTAGTTTTACAATCAACATTTCTACGTCTAATACGTCATTCGGAAGGTTCAAAAGCAAGCTTTTAGTAACTACTTTATAAGTATGACATTTTTCATTTAAGACAATGATATGTAAAGTTGAACACTTCATTCGTTTTATCAAAAATGGGCAATGCTCTCATTCTGCTGCCAATATCTCGATAAGTATAGGGATTAGCATACTAATATTCTAGGGTTTACTGGTCCAAGTGGTCTACTTTCAACTACCGAAGCTAAATCTCAAATTTAAGAAAGTCAATTTTCGATTTTGGCCACCTGAATCCCCTTAGTCAGTGGGTTGGTCCAGTAAACGCGGTGTAAACTTTAGCGTGTTCAGTATGTTCTAGGTTATCAGTGAAGTCTCAATTACGAATATTCCCATTTTTCCTTAATAGAGGACTCAATTTGCAACAACTTTGCCGAAGACAGTGTTCTGTTTTATTGATTGTGTGAATGTATACAGTCGTTTCAGCCAAAGGGTTAAGCAAGCTTTAGACCAATATTTTGCTATCATTTTGTTCAGCCACTGGCACCATTAACGAGCCAATATTCAGCTAATATTCTCACTGTTCAGCATCATTGTTACTTGGGAAGCTTTCAGTTAATAACTGTGGAAGTGCTTATAGAACAGCTGAGGCGCAGACTTTATCCCTGTTGGGACGTTACGCCAAGAAGAAGGAGAAGCATGCAATCAATACGCACTATGATTTTTGCCATGTTTGAACGTTTTGACATTCATGTACACAGCTGAAACACGTATTCGATGGACAAATTGGCATAACGTCCTAACTGGGATAAAGCCTGCGTCTCAGCTGTTTTACGAGCACTTCCACAGTTATTAACTGAGAGCTTCCAAAGAATGCTGAACAGTGAGAATATTAGCTGATCATTGGCTGATCAATGGTGATAGTGGCTGAACAAAATGACAGTTGGATATTGGTCTGAAGCATGGCTTGTTTAACCTAATACATAGATGGCTAAATAACAAAATGCATAACTAATCATGTCTTTCAACATTTGATCAAATAATTTTTGAAAGCTGACCTGAGAAATGTTTTCGTAGAGTTCAACTTATTTCGTTGATAATTAAGACACAACAGGTAATGCTCTCGTTTTCGAGAATATGCATGCAGTTGTGTGTGTGGTGTAGGTGCTAAGGTGAGTGACTATAAATCAGAAGGTCCGAATTTAATTCCCAATTTTCCCATAGATTGGTTTATAGATATTTTACATCTCTTTTAAAAATGAAAAGCTGCAATGGTGAAAATAGGCTTACGAAAGTGTTTTTTTTAATTTCAACCACTACAATTTTTTTTTATTTGTTACTGATAAAGCCCATATTAAGCCTTAAATCAGTCTTTCAATGAACCTCGAATCAACTAAAGGTTGAATAACCTGGGTTCCTCTGTTAAAGATAATTTTGCATGTGTACCGTGTGGTAGGCACGAATATTCTCTATGCCTACTCTATGATAGTCAAAAAAACTTCTTTTACCAAAAGTTTCTGGACCGACCGGGAATCGAACCCGTCACTCTCACCATGGTCATGCACAATACCCACGTCTTTACAGCTGTGGCTTTAGGGGCCCCTCATATGAAGCAATCGGGCAATTATGGACGCCGACATATGGCCAAAATAAAACCATATTGGTTTCATGACGGTTCTTAAGCACTCTTGAAAGCAAATTGGTCATCATGGGATCTATGTTTGACACTATTTGCTTCAACTTAGTCAATTTCATTGTTAAAACGATAAATGATAATGTTAAAAATATTTTTATTAGTAAAAAATGGCTGAGCTATAGCGCCCAGGCTGAGTTATGTGCCCAAAATAGAATCCACTGCCCGAAAAGCCCCAAACGCGTACTTATGCCGCTTATGTGTTTGTCGATGTTTTACTTTCATTCCATCTTCGAACACATCCGTCCGACCTTCCAATTATGCTTATTCTCCACTTTTCATAATGAGTCAGGTCACACGATGATCTTGCTGTTCTTCAGAAATTGAATTACATTCTGAATTGCTCCAAACCAGAAAGCTTGTTGGTTTCTATCTCAAAGTACTTTCTTCGTCCTTGGGCGTCAAAACATTTTCTTCTGACCGTAAAAAAAAAAAAACTTTCGCATTGTGTTTGTCTTGAACCAACGATCCACATAAGTTGTCATTTCTACCTACCGTATCAAGGTAATCTCGTTAAGTACTGCAATTTAGCTACACTTATTCCACTTGAGACCAACGAACCATGAAGACTAGAGCTCTCATGTAGCCCAAATTCATTAGAAAACAAGCCAAAATAGTAAAGCGAATAAAAAACATGAATACTTTCACCAAACTACAAAGCGCCTTGCCCCTAATGGCACTTTCATCTACCGCTGGCGCTGCTAGTGGTGGCAACCAAAGTTTAATCTTCCACCTCAAACGGACGACGACGGGACGGTTTCCTTCTTTGAGAAAACTCCGAGTGCCTTCCGCTTGGAAGCAGATTTTATCGTTTCCCCAAGAATGAAAGAAAGAACGAAAAAAAGTTATCCTGCTAACATCTGCTCGCAGCAACCGAAACAAAGCTCCAAAAAGCTCCAGCTTACCACCAGCCAGAAACGAGACAGTTTCTGGCTAGAGTTTTTTTTTCTGTCTTGCAAAACTGCATCGGAAAGTCGCGTGCCCAGCCCAGGCCCACACCACACAAATCGGTTTGAAAGTTTTTAATATTTCCACATTTTTCTTGCGGAACCGTTTTGAGCAGAGCCGTCAGGCGGTGCACAAGTTCAAGTTTGTGCGTTGTTTTCTATAATGTTCTGCTTAAGAGCAATTCTTGGTTGCCGCGCCGTTTTGCCAACAGCAGCAGGGGAGTCTTAATTCGATTTGTGTGTGCAGTGCGCGAAAGTTTCGCTTTCGCTCGGTTTGGTCGCACAGTCAGTAGTAGTGGCGGAGCGCAGTAGACGAAGAATGCAATTTAGTTTGTTGTGTCTCCCAGTTTTTCCCCTTTCTTTTTGCTGCGGAGTGTAAAGGACTAAGGCGCCCGTCGACGATGAAGGCTGATGTTGGTAACTGGAAGTTTGTCATAATTTCTTTTTGACTATTAACGTCATTAGGTAATTAGCTGCAGCCAGACTGACTGCTGTTTAGTTCTTAAGTACTGCTTCAAAGTTTACCGTTTGCTAATTTTAGTTTCTTCATTAGTGGTACATTTTATGCCTTTCTTGCTTTTGGTAGTTTATGTAGATGTTTCATGTTTTTCATTTGTAGATGAACTTCTATTATTATTCTTAGATAATTCTTTTGTTTTCTTTTGACTCTTATTGATACTCATTTTACTTTTTTTCTTTTTATTGCAATCTAGCTCAAATAACGCACTGGAATCTAATCTTCTACGGTACGGAAACGCCGGCCCAACCGGATGATCCGGTTCGACTGGGGAAACCCGGCTTCAGTGATAGCAACTACGGCGGTGAGATCGAACACAACTCGCTGGAGTTCGACAATGGCATCACCAGCGATCAGTGGAGGAATATGCAACAGGTAAGTTGATAGGAATATAAAAAAAGTTTTCATAAGAAGAACTACAAGAAATTTCAGCGTAATGATCTCAGTTTAATTCCACTCCACAAATAATTAAAAAGCAGATTGTTTTGTAAAATTATATATGTTGCCCTTTACCGGCTGTTAGGACGTGTGGCGGTTCGGAGGCAGGATAACATACTGAGAGCTACTCTATTTCAAGCAGCTTCAATAACTGCAATTTATTGAACATTATTAGATATATAATAACATATAATACAAAACCATTTTACATTGTAGTATCAATTCTCCGGCCAAATCTCCTAAAAGCGGTGCACGACACGACTTTTCATAGTTCTTCTTATCACGAACTGAAACGCACTGCCCTATCGTTCTAATTCATCAATAGGCAGTCACTGTAGCGCACGTCGTTATTGTTTCAGGGTTGCCAGTTCCACAAAGAGCCTAACGCATAGGAACTTTTCGCAACACCGGCCATTCACCAGATTCACCAGTATGTCTAAAACATTCTGAAAACATGTAATTAGAAGGCTCGGAATGTTGTTAATCGACAAATCAAAACATGAATTATTTGTGAAAAATCACGTTCTGGTGGGATTTGAACCCACGATTCCGTATTCGCTAGACTGACGCTTTAACCTACTAAGCTACAGAGCAGATAAGGAAGGATCATTCATTCATTTATTTAGTATTACATCAAATTCAAGATAAAACAGAATCAACAATATTTCTCCATAATACACGTTCGTGGCTGCCGTCCTCCATCCTCGGTCATGCCCGATGTTCGCCAAGTCACGCTCCACCTGATCCGCCCACCGTGCTCTCTGCGCTCCACGCCTTCTTATGCCAACCGGATCTGTCGCGAACACCAGGGTTGCAGGGTTGCTATCCGGCATTATTGCAACATGCCCTATCCATCATATACTTCCGGCTTTGGCCATTTTCTGGATTTTTTTTTCTCCCCTGTTGGGGAAATTAAGCCACTGCGTCCAATAGGCTGAACTTTTGTGGCATGTCCCGTTTTGATATTCGCATCTAGCCAGCTAATTACCATGTGTCAAGTAATCAGCTACTGCCACGACGCGTCGTCTCCCAGGCAGGTGCAATGGAATTGATAAACTCCAAGACCTTCCCAGGTTTTTCAGACCAGATCTCACTGGGTTGCAAGCAACCACTATTTAGAAATCTTTGCCTGCGCGTGTATAAAGCACCACAACTGCAAAGCAGATGTTCCGAGGTTTCACGTTCCGTATTACAGAAACGACAGATATCACTCTGAATATGGCCAATATTTTTCAAGTGATACCTGCTCGGGCAGTGTCCAGTTACTAGGCCAGTGTATGTACATAGAGCTCTCTTGTTGAGCTCTAAGAGCTTTTTGGTTTTATAAGCATTTGGTGTTATAAATCGTTTTGACTGATTGCAATTTTTGACGTCCATCCAATTGGATATCACCCTCTGCTCAGCCCAGCGTTTCAGGTCCATTTTAAGTGTACAGTTTGATATACCACAGAATGGTTCTGGCCCGGCAAACTGTAAATTGGAACCACTTTTAGCAAGCTCGTCTGCCAATTCATTCCCTTCAATGCCACAGTGACCTGGAACCCAGTATAAGTTTACTGAATTCCCTTGGCACAGCCTGCGCAGTGAAAGAATGCATTCCCAGACAAGCTTTGAAGTACATTTGTAAGCGCACAATGCTTTTAGTGCAGCTTGACTATCTGAGAAAATACAAATATTTGCATATCTGTATTTTCTCTCAAAGCAGATATTTGCGCATTTCAAAATAGCAAGAATCTCTGCTTGAAACACCGTAGGATAGTGTCCCATCGCCACTGAAATTTGTATTCCAGGGCCATAGATTCCTGCTCCCGTTTTTATTCCAACTTTTGAGCCATCTGTATAGAATTTGATTGACCCTTGACGAACAGTGGGACCTCCGACTTCCCAATCTGCACGAGTTGTTTCGTGCAACTTGTAAGGAACATCATGGTTTTCCACAGGTTTCATCCAGTCTTTAATCATTTTCATTACTGGCCTATTTTGAAAGTATTGTTAAATGCTCAGGTGACCTACAAGATCACCTGGCATAAACTTTTCAACTCGTTCAAGTCTCAGCAATTCCTTTTCTGCTTCTAATTGCACGTACTCGTGCAAAGGTAGCAGATTGAGAATCGCATCTGAAGCTTTTGATGGTGTGCTTCGCATCGCTCCTGTAACAGCAATGGACGCAAGACGTTGAATTTTCGCAAGCTTTGATTGCGTGGTTACCTCTTTTGTTTTTGGCCACCAGACAAACGAAGCATACCTCACTTTTGGGCGGATTATGGCAGTATAAATCCACATTACCATTTTTGGTTTCAAGCCCCACTTCCTGCCAATAGTTTTGGAGCATAACCAGAACGCACTTGTTGCCTTACCGATCACGGACTCAATTTGAGCATTCCAGTTCAGTTTAGCATCCAGTATCAAACCTAAGTATTTGACTCGATCACTAGGATGAATTTGTATCCCTCCAAGCCGAAAAGCTTTTAGGTTGATCTTCCTTCTCCTAGTGAAAGGGACAATTACGACTTTTGACGGGTTGATGCTAAGGCCCTCCTTAATACACCATGAATGTGTATAGTTTAGAGCCCTTTGCATTCTTTCCGAAACAGTTTCGTCATACTTTTCTCTCACTATTATGACTATATCGTCTGCAAAGCCCACAACTTCGAAACCTTTTTCCTTCAAGCTTCTTAGAAGATCGTCTACAACCAAAGACCACATTAGTGGTCTGAGGAATCCTCCTTGAGGGCAACCTTTCGTTGCCCTGACTGTTATAGAAGAACTTCCCAGCTCAGAGGTGATTTTTCTTTTTGCAAGCACAGTATAAATCCAATGTATGATACATTGGTCGAAGTTTTTGTTCTCCATGGCACGCTTCATAGATGAATAGGAGGCATTATCAAATGCTCCTTCTATGTCTAAAAAGGCGGATAGAGCTATTTCTTTTGCAGAAAACGTTTTTTCCACTGCATTTAAGTTAAAATACACAAAAATAAGAACTAAAAAAAAACGTTTTTTCCAACTTTGTTACTAGCGAATGAAGTGCCGTAATCGTTGACTTACCAGATTGATAAGCAAACTGGAAGTCAGATAGGGGATGGTCTTTGTTGTAAGAAGAATTGATAAAATCCTTCAAAACCTTTTCCATAGTCTTCAACAAAACTGAAGAAAGACTAATTGGCCTGTATGCTTTGGGATGCGTCTTGTCACGCTTCCCCTTTTTTGGTATAAAGATAACTTTTACAATTCTCCATTTTGATGGAACGTAATTCAATCTTAAACTAGCCTTGAACATCTCAATTAGTGGTGGAACCAACACCGCTTCTCCATTTTGAATCAGTGCTGGAAATATTCCATCAACTTTCTGGATGCTACGTACGCCGCAAAGTGCAGCTAGCTCGTGGTTCATCCTTCTTCACCACATACCGTTCTCCTGCACATCGCCGAAAATCTTCCTTAGCACGCGTCGATCGAAAACTCCGAGTGCTTGCAGGTCCTCCTAGAGCATAACCATATTTCGTGTCCGTAGAGGACCACTGGTCTTACATGGTTTGTACATGGTGCATTTGGTGCGTGGGTGAATCTTTTTAGACCGCAGCTTCTTTTGAAGCCCGTACTAGGCCCGACTTCCGCTGATGATGCGCCTTCGAATTTCACGACTCGATTTGTTGTCAGCCGTCAGTAAGGATCCGAGTTATACGAATTCCTCCACCACCTCGAAGATATCCCCGTCTATCGTAAATTTACTACCCAGACGGATCCGGTCGTGTTCGGTTCCGCCTACCAGCATGTACTTTGTTTTTGAGGCATTCACCACCAGTCCGACCTTTGATGCTTCGCGTTTCAGGCGGGTATACAGCTCTGCCACCGTTCTAAATGTTCTGGCAATAATGTCCATGTCATCCGCAAAGCACACAAATTGTCCGGATTTTGTGAAAATCGAACCCCCGATGTTGAGCCCGGGTCGTCGCATCACACCTTCCAGAGCGATGTTGAAGAGTAGGCATGAAAGTCCGTCACCTTGTCGCAGTCCCCGGCGAGATTCGAATGAACTGGATAGTTCACCCGAAACCCTTACGCAGTTTTGCACACTGTCCATCGTTGCTTTAATTAGTCTAGTCAGCTTCCCAGGAAAGGCGCTTTCGTTTATGATTCTCCATAGCTCTGTGCGGTCAATACTGACGTATGCCGCTTTGAGGTTGATGAACAGATGATGCGTTGGGACCTGGTATTCACGGCATTTCTGGAGGATTTTCCATACGCAGAAGATCTGGTCCGTTGTCGACCGGCCGTCCTTGGTAACTTTCCACGAACTCATACGTTTTAGGTGACAGACAACGGAAGATGATCTGAGATAGCACTTTGTAGGCAGCATTCAAAATGGTGATCGCTCTGAAGTTCTCACATTCCAAATGGTCGGTTTTCTTGTGAATTTGGCAGATTACCCCTTCCTTCTATTCCTCCGGTAGCTGTTCGGTTTCCCAGATCCTGACTATCAGCCGATGCAGACAGGTGGCCAACTTTTCTGGGCCCATCTTGTTGAGTTCAGCTGCGATACCATCCTTACCAGCTGCTTGTTTGGTTTTGAGCTGGTGAATGGCATCCCTCAGCGTGGCAGTTGGTTCATTTCCATCCTCCGCTGCACTGGCGTCGTCGTTTCCTCCAGTGCCGTGGTCTCCCGTGCCTACGATCTCCACGCCATTCAGGTGCTGATCACCTTTCGATCACCTCACGTCAGTCCGTCAACAGGCCTCCATCTTTATCCCTGCATATTTCGGCTCGCGGTATGAAGCCGTTGCGGGATGCGTTGAGCTTCTGATAGAACTTCCGTGTTTGTTGGGAACATCTCCCGAAAGAGGTGGGTCTGCTGCTTCCGCCTGTTTGTAACGTTTC
This sequence comes from Aedes albopictus, assembly GCF_035046485.1. Taxonomy (NCBI): domain Eukaryota; kingdom Metazoa; phylum Arthropoda; class Insecta; order Diptera; family Culicidae; genus Aedes; species Aedes albopictus. The sequence goes on along the minus strand of NC_085138.1, from coordinate 61,602,114 downwards.
ACTTTCTGTCGAGTCCCTTGCTGCAGCACTACCGCCCGCACTGCGTTCTTCTTCTCCAAAACCGTTCTGCACTCTTCGTCGAACCATTCGTTCCGTCGATTCTGTTCCACGTACTCGATGGTATTCTCGGCTGCGTCGTTGATGGCTGCTGTCATTGTAACTCCAGCAGTCCTCTCGAGAAGCCACATCGAGCTCGCCCTCGTCTGGTAACACGGCCTCGAGATTCTGCGCGTATGCTGAGGCGACATCCGGTTGTTTGAGTCGCTCTAGGTTGTACCGTCGCGGTCGCCGATACCGTACATTGCTGATGACGAAGAGTTTTGGGCGCAGTTTGATCATCACTTGGTAGTGGTCGAAGTCGATGTTGGCGCCACGATATGTCCTGACGTCGATAATGTCAGAGAAGTGTCGTCCGTCAATCAGAACGTGGTCGATTTGCGATTCCGTCTGCTGTGGTGATCTCTAGGTGTAACGATATGCGAGGCTGTGTTGGAAAAAGGTGCTACGAATGGCTATGTTCTTGGAGGCGGCGAAATCGATGCGGCGTAGGCCATTTTCGTTCGTCAGCTAGTGGGCGCCTAACTTTCCAATCGTCGGTCTGAATCTCCTGGCCTACCTGAGCGTTCAAATCTCCTATGATTATCTTGACGTCGTGGCTTGGGCAGCGGTCGTACTCGCGTTCGAGCTGCGCGTAAAATGCGTCTTTGTCATCATTCCGTAGGGAGGACTGTGCACGTTTATTATGCCGAAGTTGAAGAATCGGCCCTTGATTCTCAACCTGCACATTCTTTCGTCGATAGGCCATCAACCGATCACGCGCTTCTGCACTCATTACGGTGAAACCTGTGTGCAGCTCGTGTATGTTCCCGCAATTCTAGTAGATGATTACCTCTAAACGTTCGCACCATGGATCCAGTCCAACACACTTCTTGCAGCACTACGATGCAATCAGTAGATCGAGGAGTATGCAGCGCCCTGCCAATGAAGTTGAGAGATCTGCTGTTCCACGTACCGTGTTTCCAATCGCAATTTCTATTTGTTCGCTGGGGTCGTTGCCGTTAGACTTGGTTTGTGATATTTTTTTGATGATTTTCCGTTGCAATTCTTTTTACGGCTGGCTTGCTGGGTTGGACACCAGGACTCTATTGCAGTATAGAGTCCTTCCCTGGCACTTTGACGTCGATCAGCCGCCCCTAACATAGGGAACAGGCGCTATCGTAAGCCGCTTCTCCTGGAAAACAGACGCTCAGGCTCGCAGATGTTCCCTAAGGCTACTCGCAGCCCGGCCGGTGCCATGCGAAGGTAGGGGTATGAATTGCTGGGCACATTGTGCGTATCTCACCTTGTGCCAAAAATCAAGGTATGTATTAGGTTTAAAATTGACTTTGTTATAGCGGCAAGTGCTCAAAATAGGTACACCTGCCCAAATGGTATGACTTTACCCAGCCTTTACCGTGCCAAGAATTCTTCTTTAACTGTTACAAAATGTACTCTAAAGTCTAGCATATCTTTCATGGAAATTACGTCCAGAGTTTAGGCTGGAATTTTTCTAGTAACGCCTCAATGAATTTCCAAAACATGTCTTACCTGAGATATTTTTTTCTAAAATTGCTTTAAAGATCCTTTGGATTTCCATTGGAAATTACATCAGTACTTATACTAAGAGTTTCTTAACCCTCGAGCGATCGCGCTGTTGTATTTTGTACAACACGTTGAAAAAAATCTCGCTTTTTGTACTCAGCATTAGCGTGGTGCTGACGCAGGTTGTCAACCGCGCGAGTTACGGAAGGTTAACATGCATCTCGTCAGTTCCAAAGTCTTTGAAGTTTCGGGCTCAAAAAAACATCGTCAGCTTCCCATGGATAGTTCACTGAATTCAAAATGCCGAGTTTACTGGTGGCATCTCTCCAGCAGATCCCTATGGAATTTCACCAGGAATTCCTTTCGAAGTTGTGAGATTTATCCAAAAGTTCCTTGATTTCTCCAGAATTTCCTTCAGAAATATTTCGAGGAATTTGTTTCGAGATTCATCTAGGTGTTTTACTAGGATTTCTTGGGGCAGTCCCCTCGTGATGTGTCCTGAAATTTATTCCAGGACTTCACTAAGAGCTCCTTCTGTGATTTCTATGGGAGCTTCATAAGAGATTCTTCTTGGGATTCCTTCATAAGTTCCCACTGGGACTCTTCTAGGATTTATTTTGACATTTCTTTTGAGATTTCTTCTGGGACTTCAAGGATCCTTCCAGTATTTCTCCAGGAGTTTCGTCAATCCTCATGATTTCCAAAATCTTAGCTTTTGAAATACTACATGCTAGAGTAGAGAGAACAAAATGGGTAAATTAAAGTAAAATTTGCGGAATTTGGTGAGACTCGAACTCACGACTCCTATCCACGCACCTGTCTAGCGTTTATATAGGACCACAAGAAGACCCGAGGATGTAGTGAATACTCTGAATTAGAATTTAATTCGATTTGAAATTGCGACGCTATCTCCCTTTCGCAGACCGCACTTCTTTCGGATGAATTACATGTCCATCCAAAACACTGGCGCCTCTAGCCGTACGGCCAAGAATCCCACAATATTGTACATGTAAAGCCTAGCGAAAGCGCATTGTTTTGTGTGTTGGAAGTCTGCACAGGGCATATAGTCATCGCAACTAGCCCTACACACCAGCGGCTGACAGCTGATGACCGCAACCAGAAAAGAAGAAGAAGAAGGAAGTCTGCACACCTTTACTCGACAACAATGTCGAAGAGATCGTGCGATAAATGGAAAAGCTTCGAGAGCACGTATATTTTTTTTCGCAAATTTTTCTTCAATTTGTCAATTTGAAAATCACAGATTTTGGAATCAAGTAAAACATTCATTCGCTTAGCTTAGCTGCAAATATCGGTAGTTAATTAATTATGCATAATATTTATTTATTAACTACATCTTCAGCATACGCTGTACAGACTGAGTAAACTAAGACTAAACATGTACGTTTTTAATACTAGTTTTAAATCTATCTCTGCTAACATTAAAATCGAAATCACTGACATTTAACAGATTAAAACACACTTCTAAAGGATGATTCTGACCAAACACGGTACGATGCCTATTGACCAAGAACAATGAACGAGAATGGGTACGACGCACAGGAACGAGGAAGCTAGCTTGTTGTAGTAGATCAGGGCAGTCGACTCGATTACATAAAATGTCGTAAGCGAACATTCTCCGAAAGAATACTCGGCGCGCTTGTAAATTTTCAAGCTTGATCAGCTCACATCGGTGCTCGTAAGGGGGCAGCCTCATTGGATCATTCCAAGGAAGTCTTCGTAAAGCAAAGCGCAAAAAGCAACGCTGCACTCTATGGTGCCCATATTTGAACCGCGTATTCTAGAAGACTACGAACAAAAAAGCAATAGACAGTCTTCAATGCGTACACGTCACGGAACTCAATCGCGTTCCGGCGGATGAAGCCCAACACTGCGAAGGCCTTGGCAGTAGTCATCGTGATGTGCTCGTTGAAATCAAGCTTACTATCTATCGTCACTCCCAGGTCATTCATGGACGAAACACGTTCGATGCCGATACCGTTTGCTGTGTAGCGAAAATTTAAAGCTTATTACTTTATACTTCGACGCGTTCATCTCCATACCGTTCAAAACACACCAGTCTTGTATAGCTTCAATGTCTTGTTGCAAGGCGGTACAATCAAGAGTAGAGCTGATGATACGGTAGATTTTTAGATCGTCTGCATACAGGAGGTGATGTGAATTCAGTTTTTGGCTCAGGTCGTTAATAAAAATAATAAAGATAAGGGGACCAAGATGACTCCCTTACGGCACGCCAGATGGAGTTCCAAAAGAGGCGGACTTAGCAAATCTCAGTTTTACGTAGGCAAACCGTTCATGCAAGTACGAACCTAGCCACTTCACCAACCAGTTTGGAAAACCAAGTCGCTCGAGTTTCTTTAACGTTAGTTCGTGGGGGACTTTATCAAAAGCTTTGGCAAAGTCTACGTAGATACCATCCACTTGGCAGCGTTTTTCCATGCTTGAGTTTAGCGCACTTGCATATACCATGAGATTTGTAGTAGTGGACCTGTTTTTCACAAACCCACGTTGGTACTGCGATATTAGAGGTTTTGCAGCTATGTACATTTTCTCGTGCACCATTAGTTCCAATGTCTTGGCTAAGCAACAAAGAATGGAAATCGGCCTATAGTTTGAAACGTCATGAATATTTCCAGCTTTGTGGATGGGCGTGACTGCAGAGAGCTTCCAGACATCCGGAAAGACAGCTGACGATAGCGACAAGTAAAATAATCGGCAAATGGGTGGTCCAAGTTCATTAGCGCATCGTTGAATGAAAGCTGGAGGCAATTTATCCGGTCCAGGACCTTTGGACGGATCCACAGAGTTTAAAGCACTTATGACGTCAGCTGTAGTGAATGTGAGGAGCGGAAGATGAATATTATGCGATGGCAGAGAATTCAACAGTCCTGGCGAATCCGGAGGAGGGACTGCATTATAAACGGATTTGAAATAATCGGCGAAAAGCTCCACTGATCCTACGGCGTCGTGACTGGTTCTATCGCCGAAAGCAACCTCCGAAGGAATCGATTGTGAACCCTTTCTACTTTTGAAGAAACGCCAGAAGTAGGTAGGATTCGTTTTCACCTCATCTTCAATGCGAAAGATATACTCACGGAACGAAGAAGATAAGCACTCGTTATACTCCGTCTCGAGGCTACGAAGAAGGATCCTGTTATCGTCACTTCTGATGCATAAAGCAGCGACGAACTTTCCGGAGAACATTGCGGCGATGTCGTAGTTCGGCAGTCCACCACGGCTGACTATTTGAATACCGAAAGGGTCTGCGGAGCGGAGTGTGTCTGCTGATGATGTCAAAAAGCAGAGAGTAGAACTTATCGACTGCTTCGTTGACGTTGTCACCGGTAAGAACTTCGTCCCAATTCGTCAAATGAAGATTGTCCATGACTGCGTCATAATTACACCGGTTAAAGTCGAGGTCATGAATGTCTGAAGTTCCGTCGAAACTATCGTTGATACTATGCGTGGTCAAGCGCAGGACAAATGGTTTATGGTGACGGTCACAAGATAAAATCGGCGATGGCACTTCAATCAGTTCAACTTCGCTGCTGTTCTTTACGAAGGCCAAATCAAGCATGATTTCGATACTGATTTTTCATTTGGGCCTAACTGATATTTTCGAGTTCTCTTCATCGATCCTCTCTTTGTGTTATCACAGAATGTGTATTGAGTTTTCCAAAGATTTTTTGATTGAAATGCGAAGAAAACGACTACATGTTGCTATAGAAACAAAAAGAATAATGGTTTTGTTTATTTTGGTCAAGTTATTAGCGAAAGAGAGAGTCGACGAAGAGAAATCGATCAAGTCAGTTAGGCCCTTATGAAAAATCATTGTCGATTTGTTTCCGAGATTCCTTAGAAACTCCTCCGGGTTACGCCTTATATTTTCTTTCAGAATGACTTCAGAAGTTTCTTCTCAGATTTTCAGAAGGACTTCCTGGAAAAATGGAATCCCGGAAGGGAGTGTTGGAACAAATCGAGAAAGAACTCCATGAAACTTTTTTCACAAAGCTGATTCCTTATGAAATATGTCTAGCGCCTGCAAGGGCTTCATAAGGAACTCGTTGGGTAATTCCATAAAGAATACCACAAAAAAAAACTCCTGGAGGCATTCTGTAATGATTTCCTGACGGATTTCCATCTCAGAATCATCTGGAAGTATTCCAGGATTGTGTAGGAAATCCAGAAATAAAGTCCTAAAAGAATCCAGAAAATAATTTGTAGGGGAATCGGGGATGGCATTCCTGAAAAAAAAATACCCGGAAGCAGTTTTTAAAAGAATGTCGGACGGAGTTCCCGGAGAAATCTCAGAAGGAGGTACCGAAGGAATTCCACAAGAAGTTCCTGTAGGATTCCCGAAAGAACCCTGGAGGAATCTCAAAAAAAGGTTGTTTTCTCATAAAATCTCCGTTTAATTCAGTATTCTCAGTCACTGACACTTTTGCTCTAAACAAAAAAAGAATCACCGCAAATCTGTGAAGTGCTATTTGTAAAATTTACTGTACGTTCCGTGACTTTGCAGTGTAGATGTTTGTAAAAGCACTGAACGCTTTGGTAGGAAGTTTTTACAGATGAATATTTCTAAGACACACGGAACGTTCGGTGGTTTCCGAACTCTTCATGATACATTCAGCTGCTAAGATTACGGTAAAATTTTACCGTAGTCCGTTATTTTCTATCTAAGTGTTTATAAAAGCATAAACATGTGGTGGTTGAAAAAATGCTTTTATTGTTAAAAAACAGGAGATGAATTCCGGAAAAAAGTCAAATACAAATACCACAGACAAAAAGACGTAACACTCTTCAAAACGGCTTGGCACATGCATTTAACGATCAATTCAAATTTCATTTGCTTTGCGCAATCGTTCCACCAGATGCGCTAGTGTTCGATCGCACTGACGTTTACCAGTGTACACGTTGCTGAATGATGCAAACGAAAATTACAGGCAATTTGTGTAGTAGTGTGCGTGTCAGCAAAACGTCAAATTCAAATCCATCATGGCCGACAGTGTCGCGCGCAGTTCTACCAAAAGGTGGCAGTATGCTCATGAAAATGACACCGGGCAAGAGTTTTTGATGAATTTCCTCTAAGAGTTACGTCTGTTTGTCTGTGCAAATACATTTAATTGTATTGTTGTTACATTACAACACATTTTATTGTGGATACCACACAGAAGACAACACAAAAACTATATAATGTATGGCTGTCCACCATACAATGTATCGTAAATAAGCATTTTGCAATACAGTACTTTTTCGATTATATCACGAATGAAAAAAATTTTCGCGTGATATATTGGAGCGTGATATAATTGAAACATCTTTTTTTCCGAAGGCGTTTATTAATCAAAATACACTTGCACACAAAAAAAATCAAACAAAACGCACAAAATAACAAACTCGGTAATGGAAGTCTAATACATATTCTTGTATGTAATTATTTTTGATGACTCTGTAACTAAGATCAAACAATGGAGGTATTATTTGCACTTCTACACCATGGTTTTTGAACTTCATGGAACGATGTTTCCATATGTTTCCAATTTTTTCACAGCAAAATAAAGGTGATTGCTTAAATTTATCGTCGAGTACTTAACATTTTCAAAAGTGTTTCCAGAAGGTTGGGAATTTCTGGTTGAAAAATCAAAATTTGAAATTTTTGTGATGTTGCCGCGTTTCGCTTTGTTGTACAATTGTCACGAAGTTTGAATGTTCTGTCTTTAATTTCTGATCGTTCGATATGCTGGTTGGCATTAATTGAACAGCATATCAACTTTTAAAAGCCGATAAATTTACAAAATGCTAGTTATTCCTTTGGAAGTGAAGTGTAACTGTGGGTCCCGACATGAACGAGCCCCGGGTTAAAAAGCTCGTTAATAAATAAAATACAAAAAAATGGAACCAAAGTTAGATTCTAACGGAAAACGCCTTTTCTTCTTCTACTTCTTCTTTGTGACTCTACGTTCCCAATGGAACTTGGACTGCCTCTCTTCAACTTAGTGTTCTTTGAGTACTACCATGATAGTTTTTAATTGAAGGGCTTTCTTTGCCTGCCATTGTATGAATTTGTATATTGTGGGGCAAGTACAATTATATACTATGCATAGGAAAGTCTAGAAAAGTTCCTGACCGGAATGGGAATCGAACCCGCCGTCTCTGAATAGGTGATCCAAAACCTTATTCAGAAAGACTAACTGGAGACGCGTGATGGAAAACGTAATGCGTGGAATTGTCGCATACAGACCGGACTAGATGCAGAGCAAAGCATGGGAATGTGACTCTAGATAATCGAATCCTGTGTCCGGCCTATCACCAATGGCACTGTAATCGTATATTAATGTGCAAAATATGTCACTTATGACGATTCATGTATCCAATATAGTTTGGAATATGTGCTTAGCAATATTTGTATCGATTATCATAGCGTGATATAATCGAAAAAAATAGCGTGCTAAAATCGAGTGTGATATAATGGAGCGTGATTAAATAGAACCGTGACAAAATCGAAAAACCACTGTATTATGTACAGGTTGATAAGTATCGTAACAATAAAAAAATCGATTTTTTTTTCTCGAACAAATCTGAAGCACAAACCATACGTTTTATTGTTTTGATATTGTTTGAACATTGTATACAGTGATAGACATTCGTTTAGCCGAGGCTAAAAAATTTTCAAAAAAGATTTTATTATAAAACTTTTTTATCGTAGTGATAGTATATCTAGTACTGTTTTATAAAAATGTGATACATCACACTTACATATACACTGAAACTAAAACGAGGGTAAAAACCCTTCAAATGTCATTTTTTGCCTAGACATTCGTTTAGCCGAATTGTACAGTTTTTAGGATTCCATAATAAAAAACTATCAAATTTCGAAAAATATCCAACAAAGTCATTTTGTATGGTGATCTGCATTATAGATCGACTTGTAAATCATTAATTAGATCGTTTTTGGAAGTGTTGCCATATTAATTTTGCATGCATCTCATATAAATATGTCATAATATTGTAAATGTTTCCAAATTGAGATTTGATGTAGTTATTTTTATCGGAAGTGTTTCAAAAGAATCTAATGAAAGTTTCATGACCAAAGCAGGTTGAAAATTTACGAAAAACAATGTTTTAACAGAAAAAAATAACGCAAACCATCAAAAAATCACGTATTTAAGTATTGTTTTGATGAAATATGATGGTTTCACTTGCATAAATGACAGCGTTTACTACTATTACGTCTTCTAATAGCTCCCAAAAAATCTCTAGACTCTATTCTGGCTGAAATAACATACATTGGACGGCACATATTTCGAAAAATGGCACCGAAAGTATTCAAATTTCTAGCATGAACTACTTGTTTCATAATGTAGACATTATTTTCAAATAAATCATGTTAAAAATGAATGTGGTTCACATCTAAGACTCTTTTTCTTTTCTTCTTTCTTCTTGGCGTAACGTCCTCATTGGGACAAAGCCTGCTTCTCAGCTTCAGTGTTCTATGAGCACTTCCACAGTTATTAACTGAGAGCTTCCTCTGCCAATGACCATTTTGCATGTGTATATCATGTGGCAGGCACGAAGATACTCTATGCCCAAGGAAGTCAAGGAAATTTCCTTTACGAAAAGATCCTGGACCGACCAGGAATCGAACCCGTCACCCTCAGCATGGTCATGCTGAATACCCGCGCGTTTACCGCCTCGGCTATATGGGCCCCATATAGCCCATCTAAGACTCATTTATAATATATTTCTTCAGATATAATGAAATGAGCCAATTGTTTGACCATATCTTGCATTTTTTGTATGAGCATCTGCTTTTGAATAAACAGGGTACAAAAAATCTGACAATTCTTGCAGTTCTTTCACTTTGCAGTCTTCTATCTCATTTAGTAATGCTAGTATCAAACACGTATACTCCACAGGCATTAGGGCACGTCTTTATTTCAATGCAGACCTATTTATTTTAGCTTTTATCAATCCCATTTTAAAGTTTAACCAATCAAAAACTAATATACTTAATTTTTTCATGACATTTTATGCAATAATTTGAACATTTCTAACAATAATTCTGTGCCACATTTTCAAAACTGCTAATCTAGCTTACGTTTGAGTGCTTACAGAAATCATTTTTCTTAAATAAATTTGTTTATCGTCGCTACTCCTTATCGGGACATTTTTTTATAACATTTCTCTGAATTTCACTAATAAATAACTTTTAAGGTCAATTATCTTGCTAACACGTCATAAACTAAATGCCTTGGAGTATATCCTCGAAATATACTCACGAAATTGCAAAAAATCTATTGAAAACCAATTTTTCATTTACCTCGGCTAAACGAATGTCTAGGCAAAAAATGACATTTGAAGAGTTTTTACCCTCGGTTTTGTATCAGTGTATATTAGTGTGGGTCATCGGAACCGTTCTCTCAGACCAAAGCTTTTTTGGTTCCGTTTCGGGTCCTGAGTATCTGTGCAAAATTTGAGCACGATCGGTTGCGTCTACACTTTGCGCATTGCAATTGAAATTTGTATGGGATTTTGTATGGGAAAACATACTTTGTTGCATTTTAGCCATAAGTTGAAAAAGTTTGTCTAGTCTAGTCTAGTCTAGTCTACACATACACAGCCATTCATTGAAAGAATCCTGGAAAATGGTAGAATCGACTACTTCTACCATTTTTCTTGTCATTATTAATGCTTGCAGTACATCGAAAATGCATTACAAGTATTAAAGCGGCCAGGCCTACTGTGTAGTGTTATTGATTTTACAATAAAACCATTAAACGGGGACATCTCGTACCAACCGCTCAGTTTTGTATAGAAAGCTAACTACATGAAAAATCGGTGGGGGTGACGTTGCTAAGAAGGTTAATGTCACCCCTTTGTCCTTGGAGTCCTGGGATGGAACACAGGTATTTGGTCCGTGTCCTGGCCCTAATGCCTAGGCTTAAGCGCCTAAACTCGCTCTCTGAAACGAAAAACACTACTGATCTCTCCCAATTGCATGGTCAAGTTTAACAAAGAAAATATTATAAGTACTTCAATAAAAAATAATCAGAAAGATCTCACCCGATTCAACGGATAATCAAATCCAACATTCTTGAAGCATTCTCAAAAATTCATCCTTTAATCCCAGCTCGAAACAAACCCAACGTGGTGCTGTCATGCATTTGCTTTCACCTCCGTCGCGCATCATCACTGAACATCGCCGGATCATGCGCCAGAAATAGGACTCCCGATTGCGACGGCATTCTACATAGTTGCACACCAAACTCATCTCTTTGACTACCGATATCCGAGGGTGGAAGAGAATGTTATCACTGGATAATGCACATTTTCTTGTCAATTTCAAATATTATTTTATCTTTATAAGTTGAAAAAGTTTGTCTGAATTTTTTTAACCGATACTGTAAAATGATAGCCTTGGATGTTCTGAAAAACTCTGTTGAAGACCGCAAAGCGATCCGATGCTTGTGAAAAAAGTTATAACCAACGAAGCGCATGTATGTGTTTATGTTTTAACGAATAACAATAGCAACAAAATTATGCTGTTTCGCCAAGCAATTCCAACGCTATAACTTTTTTCATAAGCATCAGATCACTTCGCGGTCTTCGACAAAGTTTTTCAGCACACTCTAGGCTATGTTTTCACTTTAACGGTTACACGGTTTTAGAAAAATTCGAGCTTGTTATGAGAGAAATGCTAAAAAGTGTGTTTTCCCATGTAAAACCCCATACAAACTTCAAACGCGATGCGCAAAACGTAGACATAACCGATCGTGCCCAAATTTTGCACACTTATTTGGGACCTAAATTGGGATCAAAAAAGCTTTGATCAGACGGGATACCATTGAATTTTTCATTTTTCCATATAAACGATGACCCACTCTCCAAGCCCACTCTAGTGTATATGTAAGTTTAATGTATCACATTTTTATAAAACAGTACTAGATATACTATCACTACGATAAAAAAGTTTTATCATAAAATCTTTTGTATGCGTTTCCTGACACTTTTTTTGGTCTCGGCTAAACGAATGTTTATCACTGTACAACAATGTATTGTTGTAAAACCATGGTATTGTAATTCAATGTCCGTAACAGAATGTATTATAGAATTATTGATATATATCCCTTTCGGGACGGAGCGCAAAAACGTGAAATCTCCATACAAATGGCTCAACTTTGGCTCTCCAGAACTCTTAGAATTCTCAACAGAATAACAATTGTTTTTCCTCATTTGAAAGAACTACTCTTTATCTTTTGATTTCTAGCTTTAACTACCTAGATAAAACAGAAATAAAAAATATGCGACAGATAAAACTTTGTCATGTTTTACAGTTTTTGTCCACTTTTTGTTTAACGTAAACGGCAACGTAAACAAAAGTTTGTTTGTGCACATACAAGTATATGTAATGTAATGGTTGAATTATTGAAACAGTTTACATAACATAAAACGAAGACTAAACAGATGAAAAAATACGCTTAACTGTTATGACCTTCGTAACTTGCTGTATCGAGATAGTTGTTTGCTGTTTACTGATAGTAGTCGGTGTTTCGATAACCAAACAATAATCGAAAGAGACCGCCAGGTCAAACAAATGGTAATTTAGTCGGATATCATCAATTTTGGTATATCATCATTGTTGAAATGCACACCAGCCAGACCTAGAGCCAGACTGTTTTCTCAGGACCAGGAAATGGGAATGTCTGTTTCCATTCAGAAAGGAACCAGTTCCAAGGATAAGAAAATGATTTAATATGTAAATACAGATGAAAACGTTACTCCGTCGGGCGGATGGATGATGGCGGCGCGTTGGAATGAGAGAGCCACAGATTTTCTATTTATATGTAAATATTACTGACCAGGCAGGGAGAACTTCCGGTTCGTTTCGTGGTGGTGGTGCTGCTGCTCCTGGTGTTCTGTGATGTATACTGTACGGATCAACGCAAATTTCTTGTTTGCTTTTTGTGTATTTGTGTTTGCGTTCGGCGAAACACACAATAGGCCTTTTCATGTGACAGATCCGTGCATGCATTTGTTTACAAAGCTTGAACAACAGCTGCTAACAAGAACGTGTCATCTTCATAGAAGAACTGTAAAACGCCCGAACAATCAGCTGATTTAAGACGTCAAATGAAAAGGCCCATAATGGTAGGGCAAATATTAGGACCGGGTTTTGTTCGGGAGGCTGCTGGCATTCTGTTCATTTCATTGATAAATTTTCAAAGTGTCGTCATGCGGGTACGAACTTCCATAATGAACTGCGGATCGATTGTGTACATTACGATATGGGGTGCCACATCAAATAAACATCATATTTCGGGTAAACTCGGAAAAGTTGATTGATTTTATGGTTAGCTTTGCGATCAGTTGTTGACCATAGTGATTCAAGCCGCGGAAAATGAAGAATGAACAACCACTACAGAATACAATGAGATTTTTTAGCTAGAGCCTTATTGATTGCTCGTAGTTGCTGTGGGGTTCTCCGTACTGTAGATTCCAGATGTTTCTGATTCTCTCCCGGATCTCCAGATCCGATTCGGGAACCAGTTCTTAATGCCTCCTTACACTTGTTTTAACCCGTCGTAATTTGCCCAACCACTTGCTATCACTCCCGCTCACATACTGACTGATGCAGATGCAACCTAGAATGCAACACTGTAAAGTTTGAACTACCCAAAAGATGTGAATATCAACTCAAGTGCCAAGGTATCTAGATGTTTCAGTGATAGGTCACCACAGTTGCCACTCCAGCATCGCTAGATCAGCTACACTCACACAAGGACTCAATGAGATAACTGCCATACTAACAGGCATCTTCAGTGTGTGAGAATTGGTGATCTTCTATTTTTAGGTGACAATGGCGCATATCATGCGAGATTGCTGGTCAAAGTGGGGAGGGGCCGTGCCAGCGCAAGTACATGCGAAAATCGGAGTGATGGTGGCCATTTGGCAGAGGTTCACGTTCGGTGCGTGGTTTGGCGTTTTGATAAGCGTAAAGTGTGCGTTTGATATTTACTTTGAAGATGATGTAGCACAATTCGCGGGTTGCCTATTTGTAGGCCTAATATGATAGATTGATTATTCTGTGCTGTGAAGTTTTAATGAAGGGAAACGACTTATTCAACCCGTTTCGGGTATTGTAATGATGGTTGAAATCATAACATAACTTACATTAATCATTAGTTTTAAATGTAGCGATTGAAAGAATGTATATAGAAAGATACAAAGTAGAACGAAAGTAAGTGTGATGGAGCCCAGGAGATTCTGCGTACAAATCAGTAGCAAAATATCTTTTTAACACTTAATACACCCTGCTGTGAACAACAATAGATGCGGTCTGACTAATATGTGCTCTATTAAGCCTAATTAAATTTCTTATTTTTTTCTCTTTTTCTGGATATGATTTCAGATCGGCGAAAGCCACGTGGACGTCCAGCGAACGGCCTCGAGTGATGTGACGGCTTCGGTGTGCGCCAATTATTCCGGAGCCCTGTGCATAGGTTCGTGTTTGATCGTTTTGTTCCTTTCCAACTACCGTAAGCAAGTAAAGCTAATCAGCGAAAGTAGGTAATTAATAATGAATTTCCAAAAACCGAACAACTATTAAACCGCTACTAAAAGCTAGGAAAAATTAAGCGAAAACCAAATAAAACAATTGGGAAGTTCTGTAAAAAGAAAGAAAACAAAAGTCGAAAACTGATTCGCTCGTACCTCGGATATTGTGTGCGACTTGCGCAAAATCGTGGAGAAAACAAAACAAATCGTTTAGGTAAAATTTTCTACGACGAGATTAACAGAAAACAAACGAGTAGGCCGGAGAACAACAATACACACAGCAAACGCAAATTACGTAACAACAGTACCGAAATAACAGAACTGCGGGAGAAGTGGATTTTTATACCCTCTAGGAAATTTAAAAAAAAAAACACGAACGTAAATAATATTGCATTCACCCATCAACTGACACCACAGACACTCCACTCACACACCACAAGGTTACTCATACACACAGACCCATACACACTGAACGCGGGGAACAAATTAATTAAACATTACTCACGATACCATTAATTAAATTTAAATTTAAAAAGCGATCTGAGCAACTCATGCATTTTGTACATTTTAATGAGATTCAGGAGGCAAAAAAATGGGAAAAGCGTGCATTCGAAAAGAAAACAGCTTCTACGCGAAGGTGGAAAACAATACAAAAAAACTCACAAATTAAATTGTAAAAAAAAGCCAACAACAATGATTCCTTTCGTGGAGTTGAACATTAAAATCAGCAAATATTGATATATTAATATGATACGTACCTACGCGTTGTTTGTCGGTCGTTGTTTGTGTCGCCGTCGTCGTCGTCGTCGGTGGTGTGAGAAATGCGGTGGAACGGAAGTCATTAATTGGGATTTAAATGTTTCTATAGAAATATAGGCAAGTATCAGTTCATAATTTCCGGTTTCGTTGGGGAGAAATCGACGGGCGCGATAGACGATGATGGAAAACTGTTGTGATAAAAACGAATGGACTTAGGTTTTCCTATAATTTTAAAATCATACGGCTCCAGCAGGATATTTCGTTTGACTCAGGTCAAATGTCTCATCTCTGTAATTTCTGTAAGAATTCATCTGGAAGCCAATCATTGCTGATTCTGACTTCAAACTTACCCAAAAATGCAGCATTTACGATGGTTTTTGTGGTTCGTTCAGCTGCAAACTTCTTCTTTCAGATGGTTGTCCGACACGTCTCTCGGCTCAATTCAGCTCATTCAGATTCAGGTTGTTCAATGCGTCTTCCGGAATTTTGCACGACGATTGTTCAAAAGATCCTTTCTTTAGTACCATCACCAGATATTCGGTTCATTCAGATGATTGTTCAATGAAATGTTTCGGTTTTTCACCCAAAAATCACTTGATTCAGATGGTCGTCCAACGCAACCTTTGGGAATAACAATCAATTCACATCACAAAAAACTGAAACATTTAGGCGGTTGTCCAATGCGTCTTCGGAGTAAAATCTTTTCGGTTCCATAACCAATAACACGACTCATTCAGACGGTTGTTGGAATGCGTCTTTCGGTTTCTTAAGCAGACAGCGAATATACCACTACATCCATATGGTCGTCCGACGCGTCACTCGGAATCTTCAATCGATAGAGCTTCATTACTCGATTTGACAATTCTCAGATCATTCTGACAGTTCTGCATGAGTACTACAAATACGATTCTTATCCTTTTTTCGCCTGTTACCTGTAGAAATAATCTGAGATCTTCGTGCAATGAAGAATTGTTTCATTTAAATCAGTGATCCTCAGCCTAACTGTCTTTGCGGGCCAAAATTGAATTTTGAAAAGAGACTGAGGGCCGCAAGTTATTTAAGAGTTAATTTTCAATGATTTTTAAGATTTAACATAAGATACATTTGTTTGATTTTTTGAAAAATGCAAAAAAAATAAGCATTAGTTAAAACTCACAAATAAAAAGATTTTTTTTTTAACATTGAACAAGAGCAAAAAACTAAATAACCTGGAGTTATCAGGAGATTTTAATTTTTAAAAAAATTAAAAATCGTTTGGTATTAAAAACACAAAACAGTTTTGGCAGTTTTTGGTATTCGTAATGTTGGAAAAATATTTCAGACAAGCTATTTTAAGTCACAAAGTGGCTAGAACAATATGGACCTTTTTAAGAATATTGTGGATAAACTTACAGCGTACTTATAGTGCAGATTATATGTGCAGAATTGTGGAAGTCCTAGACACGAACACGCACAAATTTCTTGTAAAACCTCTGGATAAAGTTTTGATAAATTTCCGAATGGAGTTTATTACTGCATCTTAAGGATTTCCTGAGAAATATTTTAAAAAATCTTGGAACTGTGAGGTTTTTTGAGACTTCTCGTGGATTTTGAGAAATTTCAGAACGATTTCTTTAGCAGCCAATGAATACCTGCAGACATAATATTCTGAACAATGTGGACAAGTATTTGTAGCCGATTTAGAATAGATATTTTAAGAGGAATTACCAAAAGTATTGCTAGGAGAAGAATGAAGAGTATCTTGCCGAATCCCTGAAGTTTTTAGCGAAATTCCGAAAGTTTGTGCAACACGTTTTTAAAAGAAATTATAGGCAACAATTCTGTAAAAAAAAATTGAAATAGTTTCCTGAATATAAAGTATACAAAAGCAAGTTTTTTCGCCGATAAAAACAAAATGGAAATTTAAATTAATTACTAACAACGAGTTCAAAATCCATGGCAGAGAATCCGTGACATTTAGCCTAAACTCATTCTTCAAGCGAAACACATCGTTCTTAACAACAGTTTCGAATATTTTCGAAACAATATTCAAAAAATAATCCTCTTACAGTTTGGAAAACTTTCAAAAATATTACTTCTTCTGAAAAACTCTTTATGATATTGGCAAAATTCAATCCCATTAAAGTTTTAAAATATATTGAAATTTTTGATTTTCATTATGGAATCTTTACGTGGGCCGCTTTCTTATACATTTCAAAATCAGTTCGTGGGCCGCACAAAATCTGGTCGAGGGCCGCATGCGGCCCGCGGGCCGCAGTTTGGTGACCACTGATTTAAATGGTCGTCCAAAGCATCCTGTGGTTCATCACCAGAAAGTTAGTCAAGTCAGACGGTCGTCCAATGCGTCTTTCGGATTTGGAGCCACGAAGAACTTCAGATCCATAGTTCATTTTTTTGCGGCCTCAAGTATTGACTTTGGCAAGATGGTGTGTTAAAAGAATTTGTTTAATATACTTCACTCTTCTTTTTGGATTTTTTGCCTTTGTGATAATTCCACCAAAAAGTGCGACAGAAGCTATTTTTTCACAAATGAAGATATAAATAGTATTTATGCCTCCTGCAAAGCTGAAAAAAAAAATTATTGCTGGAAAATTTGGCAACTATTATTTTATTTGCTCAATTTTAAGAGTTTATGTAGAAGACTCCTTAAAATCGTTTCTTTGCTATAACTTTTTCTATGGATTTTCGAGAATTTTCCTGTGTTATATAAAATTGTTCTTTGTGATGAAATACACATTCTTTGGCAAGTTTCTTTTTAGAATAACGCTTTAAGTGAAACAGAATCTGCATCTCAACGAGAAATCCCAAAAAGATTTCCAAATGAAGGTTTTAGATAAATCCCTAAAGGAATCACAGAAGAAATTTTAGAGTAATTCCTGGAGGGATCCTAGAACTCCTGCAGTAAATATTACTGGAACACGTCATGCAAATACAGGCACTTTTCTATTTTCTTATTCATTCTCTTTGATAAACACGAAAAAGAGCTGGATGAAAGAGGGGACAAGTTCCCTCTCACCATCCTTCTCCCATACTCAAATTCTAGTAATTACAGCTGAAATTCCTTCAAAATTTCCTGCTGGGATTCGTTTGGGGATTTCTACGAGGATTACCACTGTTTTTTTCAGAATGTTCCCAGTACTTCCTATGAGAATTCCTAAAGGAACCTTCAGGTAATTTCTACCTTGAGATTCCTTTAGGAATTCTCACTGGTATTGATTGAGGAATACTACTTGGATTTATACAGAAATTCCTGGTAGAATCCATCTGAAAGTTTTGGTGGGATTGTTCAGGCAACTTTTGCTGGGAATCCTTCTGGAATTCTTAACGGACCCCCAATAGAAACCCCAGTTGAAAATGCTTGAGAAACCTCATCAGGAATTGCGGAAGAAATCTTAGTAGGAATATCTGCTGATACTCTAAAAGAAATTATTAAAGCAATTCTTGAATAAATCTTAGGTGGAATCACAAAAGGAATTTCTATAGTAATCTTTAAAGACTTGCCTCCAAAAAAGCCTGATGGAATCCCCTAGAAATTGCTGTAGAAATACCGCAGAAAAAACTATGTTAAAATCAAACATATTCAAGGTAAATTCAAATAAATTGTCAATTTGTTCAGGCCACAAAAATAAAACTGTTTGGAGCAAATCGATCGTCACATTTGAAGCAAATGCAGTCCATGTTTGAAACAAAAATGCATCTTCTGGCAGATTATGTTAGAAATAAATGTAAATATTTTTTGTTTTTGTGGCAGGTCGGTCCTACGGAAATGTTTGTTTCCCATTAAACTTAGAAAGTCATTTCCTTCACTGGAAAAACCCACTTCCCGTGTTATACTTTCAATGCCAACATCATGTTTACATCTATTAGATAACATACGCTCCCGAAAACAATTTCGTGCAGAGTTACGGTGAACCTTGCCATTTTTGCAGGAGGAAATCTTGTTTGATGTTGCAGCTGGAACTTGTAAGTTTTGTTTATGTTCTCGACGATGGAACGGGGGGCTCCTCAATGGGTATTGTCGAAATAAATGTGTAATTGAGTTTGTTTTAAAAATTAAAATTTTAGTTTTAAACATTTTATCAGTTTATCGAATAAACAAGAATATTTTTGTTTCAAACGAACGAAATTTGTCTCCGTGAAACAGTTTTATTTTTGTGGCCTAAACAAATTGACAATTTATTTGAATTTACCTCAAATATTTTTGATTTTAACATAGTTTTTTTCTGCGTGTATAAACGTTCACACTTATTGGCAACCTAGCGAACACTATCATTTCATTATCCACTTTGATCTCTACTCCATACACACTGAGTAGAAAATGACCGATAAAGCCATAAAATGATTAAGTTGCGAAATACATACGGTCGATAAATCAGAATATATCTATGTAAAAAAATATTTCTGAAACATTTTTGGCGTATCTAGTGGAGTTTGCTGGCTCCAAAATAAATCTAGTAATTGAGTGATTTTTTTCTGGAACATTTTTTGACGAATCTAGTGGAGTTTGTGGGCGCCAAAATGATTCTCGTTATTGAGTAAGTTTTTCTGGAACATTTTTGGCGTATCTAGTAGAATTTACTGGCGCCAAAATGATTCTAGTTATTAATTTTTTTTCTGAAACATTTTTGGCGAATCTAATGGAATTTGCTGGCGCCAAAGTGACACTAGTTATTTAGTGATTTTTTCTGGAACATATTTTGGCGAATCTAGTGGAATTTTCTGGCGCCAAAATGATACTAGTTATTTAGTATTTTTTTTTTTCTGAAACATTTTTGGCGTATCTAGTGGAATTTGCTGGCGCCAACATAATTCTAGTTATTTAGTATATTTTTCTGGAACAGTTCTTGGCGAATCTAGTTTTGTCACATGATTATATTTATTAAGTATTTTTTTCTGGAAAATTGTTTGGCGAATTTAGTGGAAATTTCTGGCGCCGAAATTATTCCATTTAAATAGTTTATTTTTCTGGAACATTTTTGTTGTATCTAGATGAATGTACTGGCTCCAAAATTATTCTACGTCTTAAGAAAATGTTTCTGGCAAACATAAATTTAGAGTTTGTAGGGGCAGCTGCCCCCTTTTGCCCCCCTGACTCCGCCAATGGCTGTAATTTAGTCATAGATTTCTCCAAAAAAAATAGTATTCCTATTGGGAATCCTTTTCAGATTAATAACTACTGCTGGGATTGCTTCAGGACTACTAGTGGGAGTCCTCTTGACATTTCTGGAAGGAATTCTCCAGGACTTTTCTGGGTTTCTAGGTTTCGCAAGGAATCCTCCAGGATTTCCTAAAGCAATCCCAGCAGTAATTAATGAAATACGAAGAGCATTTCCTAGAGGATTCCATAAAAAATCTCAGAAGGAATAATAGCGGGAATTTCAAGATAAAACTACAAGAGGACTTCTTGAGGAATCCCAGGAGGAAATCCTGGAGGAATCCTAGGAGATTTTTTTGGGAGAACACAAGCAAGTGTCCTTAGAGGAATTTCAAGAAAAAATGCTGTAGGATTTTTTTTTTGTGTAATCTTCAAGGAATTTCTCCATAAATGCTTGATGGGATACCGCTGGAAATTTCTACTGGGATTCCACCATAGTTTTCTCCAAGATTTCCTCCGGAAATTGCTCCTGCTTGATTCCTTTAGGGGTTTCTTAAAAAATTCCTCTCGAAAAACCTCCAGAAATTCTTGCTGAGATTATTTCATGAACCTCCCAGGATTTTCTCAAGCATTCATGCTGAGATTTACCAAGCAATCTCTATAGATTAACGGCTACGCAGTCTTAGGGTCCAAAAAACGAGTTTTATTATTCACCCGACGTTTCGACACGGGGATAGTGTCTTCCTCACGGGGGAAATACATTTTAACGTTAATATTTATTTTCCCCCTGAGAAAGACACTATCCCCGTGTCGAAACGTCGGGTGAATAATAAAACCCCTTTTTTTGGAACCCTAAGTCTGCGTAGCCGTTAATCTGTAGAGTCAAGATTACAGTAGATTTCCAACAGTTATTTACCAAGCAATTGTAAACGGTAATTCTGCAGATATTGCTTTTAGGAGTCCTCCAGGAATACTTGGAAGATTTCCGGCAGAAAACGCTTGAAGAATCCCCAAGAAGCTAAACTTTTTTGAGGATTCCCACCACTAATGCCAGGAGAAATCCCAGCAGCATTGCAGGAGCAATTTCTACAGACATTCTCAAAGAAGTCTGAAGGGGATTTCCACTATGGATACGAACAGAAATTTCTAGAAGAATGCCTAGAGGAATTCCGAAGGAATTTCTTAAAATCTCTGGGTGATGTTTTCGAGGAATCCTTAGAGAAGTTACAGTAAGGCTTGCTGGATGAATTCCGCCAAGAATAAGTGGATGAATCCCAGAATAATTCCTAGAGGTAATCCCAAAGTACCAAAGTTACATTTTGATTACCAATTAGCCTTAAAATGGTTTTGAGAACCGTCATAAAACCATTTTCCTTTTTTTAGGGTTTTATGATGGTTTAAGAACGTTTTCTAGTGTATTTGACTAAAAATGTGTGAATTTTCGATAAATTTCAAGGGGAAATCCTGAAGGAATCCTTGGGAAAATCTCTGGATGAACCACATGAGAGGAAGTCCTGGAGAAAACCCAGCAGGCTTTCTTGGGGATATTTGAAATTTGTGATAGAATCTTTTGAAAAATCCCTCTATAAATCACAGAAGGAAACTCTGCAGTGGGCAATCCTACTCTTGGAGCAATCCGCGGAGAAGTACCTAGAGCAACTCATGGAATCCATTGAGAAATCTTTGGAGAAATTCTATCGGAATTCCTCCATAAATTTCTATAATTTCAAGAAATTCAAGATAGGATTCCACCAAAAACCAACAGTATTTCTGGAGCAATCTCAGCAAGAATTCCTGAAAAAATCTCAAGTAGATTTCCAGCAAAAATGGCAGGGTAGATTCTACGAAACATTTCTGTTGAAATTCTTTTGAAAATCTTCTTTTTCGTCTTCTTTTTCCTCGACGTTCTCATTGGAACTTGGCCTGCCTCTCTTCAACTTAGTGTTCTTTTAGCATTTCCACAGTTATTAATTGAAGGGCTTTCTTTACCTGCCATTGCATGAATTTGTATATTGTGAGGCAAGGACTATGATACACTATGCCCAGGGAGTCGAGAAAATGTTCTCGACTGGAACGGGAATCGAACCCACCGCCTCTGGATTGGCGATCTATAGCCTTAACCACCAGGCTAACTGGAGTCCCCTCTTTTGAAAATCCAGCAGGAAATTTTAAAGAGATAGGTACCTGAAGCAGATTTTGTAGAAATCACAGCTGTAAAACAACATAGTTCCAAACAATCTGGAATGAAATCACGCTGAAATGCTTTGATATTCCATACTAACAATGCCGGTTGTTTCACTTCATTGCGTGAAAACCCAATCATTTCTCCAGGTGATTCAATTTCAATGAAATCATTTCCATCATGCGTGACAGAACATACAAAAAATAATACAAAAACCTACAATCGTGTCGCAAATCCCACACAATTCCAAAAACAACCAGAGCAAACAAAAAGTCAATCCCATTTGAACTACACACGCCCCACTTCGGCCTATTTGTAAATGGCGCTTCGTCCCCATAGCACCAATTAAGGCTAACTGAACACGACAAATAAACGCGAAAAAAAACGATTCCGTTGATACCGCGCTAACGATTCTTGTTCCGTGTAGTCTGTGAAGTATGACTATATCGTACATTCTACCGAAAGCACCTCTCTGTCCCGACCTGACACACCACCGGGGTCATTCTGGTAGAACATGAGAAAATTAAATTCTGTTTCCCCAGACCAAGCAGAGCGAACTCCAGAAAAAAAAATGCAGATAATGAGGTTCATCCCTATTCGCGCGAGTACAATTCCACACCACACCTGCCGCCATGGAAACCGATGTAAATTCTAGAATGAATTCAATTATACGACCCCCACTCGATACACGACAACAAACGGCAAATCGGAAATATGTTTTTCCCCGGCGTAAAAAAAACGAAAACCGAATAAGCCGAACAAATAAATTATCCCATTTTTACATCGATTTTCATGTTCAATCCCAGCATCACCTCGCTCGCATCCGCATATTAAGTACACTGCATTCAAAGGTGGTAAGGATTTCCATTTCAATCTGCCACCGCGAGCGGTCGGCCGTCCATAAACCGTGGCCAAACCCAAACTTCGCATGTCGAATAGGCACGAATGCCGGAAATTGATTCCACCCCGTACCTACGCTGGAATGTGGGGTGATGAGAGTTAATCAGGACAAAAGTGTGTAACATGTTTAATCATTTCGTCAATTTTACGAATCACTTCGACACTTGGGAGCACAAACTTGACAAATTCTACCGTGGTTTTGATGGAAAACGCAACCGTCAGTGAACTGCGAGTCTTTGGTTCAATTTCGGTACCAAGTCGTGTCTCTCTTTTTTTTGTAAATCAACCGTTTGCTTGAGAAAATGTTATGAAAAAGTATGTATCGACAAACTTTTTAAATCAATTTTATAATTATTTCTCGGAAAATAAAAATTATTTTTATTTTTTATTTTTTTGTTGCAGATCAAAACATTATTGAAAAAAAAAGATCTAGAATTCTAGACTTTTTTTATAAATTTCCTTGCACTGCACCCTGTAAAGATTCATGAAGCCGCATTACAATTGCACAAACGCTTTGTGGCAGACTCGTTCCAGTCGTGTTGGGATTGAAAGGAGCACATAAAAAGTATGATTAAAATCAATTTGCTACACCCAAAAGTTCGCCGAAATGGAATTGAATTGGCTTTTGCTATACACATTTCAATTGTACTGCAAAATGAGCGATACCAATCTACAATAGGGCGGTGGCTTTTTCTGCCTATTTGTTCGATCTGGGATTAACAGCTGCGAACACGGAATCGATCATGAAATGGAAAACGTGGTGAATGAAATTTACATTTTTATTGGATGCACTTTTGACGGAGGTGAAATTGATTATTTTTCTCTTCTGATTAATAGAATGATGTTTCTTGTTGCATATTCGATATCACCGGTGAATATTCTTCGAATCATTGTTACACTGCTCATGAAGTATACTTAAACTGCATAACTATGCGGAAAACGGTACTGCAACTGTAACTTAGAGTTCATTTTCAGATTTTCTAAAATTTACTCTAAACCTTCACTAAAATGTACCATAATGCTCCAACAGTTCAAGCAATCCGAATGTCACTTGAGAGTAACAATAAAGAAGAATTTGCTCTATTGCCGCCCTAAAGTGGGTATCATGAGGTAGGCGATTCCATCAATTGGATTTTTTAGGGGTATCCAGATTATTTCATATTCGGATTCTCCGCCTAAAAATTAGTCAAAATCCAAAATATCATCATTTTTGATGCCCGGGAACTATTTTTAAAATGAATTTATAGTTTATATGGGGAAACTTTTTTGTTCGGGGCGAACTGTCATTTTATCGATTAAACTATCATTCTATCCACGGAATTTACCCATCAAAACAAAGGTATAGAAAGTAGCAATATTTTATTCACTAAACAACCCAATTGTTACTCTAAGAACTTTAATTAGGAAATTCTCCAGAGATACTTCATGTGAAAACCTGGGGTTTTTAAGAGTTACTCCAAAATCTTGTTGAAGAATTTCATAAAGTAACCTGAAAGGTGCACTCAGAAATTAGGATTTTTAGAAAGTATACCATGGATTTCTTCATGAGAACATTCTTTCATCAATTATTTCAAAAACATCTCAAAGACGACGCTGGAATACAATTGCTTTGTTGCCAACCTGTATTGATTCCAGGCTTCCTTGGAAACTCATCCACAGCTGTGTCTTCCAGAGATTCATTCAAGATTTCTCAGATTTTTTTTTTCCAAAAATACTTTTAAAGAAATCTTTTAGGAATACTAGAAAAGAATACCGTAATAATATATGTGCAGATCCGCTCTCAAAATAAGATACACCGGGGCAAGTTGAAACTGGTGGGGCATGATGAAACGCGAAGTTTTGACTAAGATTTCAATACTATTTAGAAATTTATTCTTCGCTAAAGGATTGTTTGAATCAAAAACTATGTGTTGTAGCAATCAAATTGTTTACCCGCATTTGAAAACATCATGTTAACCCGCTGTTTCATCTTACCTCACCCGTTTCAACTTGCCCCGTTGTACCTTATCTGAAATGTTCAGGATTACTGCATAAGGTTTATGGATAAATTCCTTAAGGCGATACTGGATGCCATTCTCCTTTTTTTGTTTTTTTTTACCATTTTTTATCAAACAATAAGGCAATATTTTCAAACTCGGTTTCCATACACAATTAGAGAAAGGATCAAAGTATCCTCCGACTTTTTTTCTGGACAAAAATGTACCTGTATCATTTTTCCAGGAACCATTTTTTTCGAATTTTTTTTTTCAAAATGGTTTCTATAAAAATGAAAAACGTTTTCTACCAGGAAAAATATTAGAAGATCATGATCCATCATGAACCGGTTTTTGAAATATTTTTCCAATATTCAATAAAAATAAAAAAACAAAAATTGAGAAAATGTATCCAGTCTCGCCTAAATGCATATTTCAAAAGTTTCATGTTCATCTAAAAATAATTCAGATAATTCAGAATAAAACGTAATTTTACTAAGATTATTCAGGGATTTCTGAATGTGTTTGTCCATGCAGGAGTTTCTCTTGAGAGTTTTGTTGTCCAAAGAAATTGTTTCAATAGAATTCTGCAGGAAATCAGATTTCAACAGATTTTAGGAGAACTTCAAAAATGTCTAAGAGTTTCTACAGAAATCCATTAAGGGTTTCCTGTGGTGATTCCGTCATATATATTTTAAGATACTCATTGCATCCCTGACTCTGTCAGGGATTTCGCCAGTACCTTCAGAAATTCTTTGGTAACATTTTTTGGAGGGAATCTCCCAAAAGTTATTACGAAAGTTTTTTTTTCGATGATTCGTTCAAAGATGTCATTGAGAATTTTTCTGAAAACTAAGGACTGTATCGGAAATTAACTATAAACATTCACAATTGCCTAAAAAATAATCTGTTCGAAACAAGCATAACTTTATCTTTGGAGATACTTTAAAAATCTTTTAAATAAATAATGGCAGTTCTGATTTTCAAAAAATAATCATTCAACTTAGACTTTAATATCAAAGATTGCACATATGTCCTTATAATTTTGGACACCTCTTAAAAATTTGAAATTGCGAAAACTGTGGGAAAATATTCTATTTTTTCTCTTATTTTTGCGCAAATATATTCTTTTCCAGAATGCTAATGATATAAGAAAATTATTTTTATCAAGCAAAATTCCCTCCGCAGTTTAGGGCAATTCTTAAAATTGAAAAAAAAGCCATTTTTCGAGGAACTCTTTTTTATGCGTCTTCAAAGAACGATTACGCAAATAAAAAATACATAAAGTTGAATATTTGCATTTTTTTAATTGGGTGTGTATTTAAATCTATTGAAGAGGTAGTTTTACCAAAGATCGGAATTTTATAACCTCTGAAGATATTTGAAACAGAGCGTCAAAGTACGACCAAAAAGTTGGTGCTTTTTGGAATAGACCATATTCTGAATGTTGGAGGTTTTTCTATCCAAAATAAGAATTTTAAAAGTTGGTATTGAGTGATATGTTATGTGTACATAACTGCTAGTAATAATCATTATTTTCCAGATTTTTCCCCGTACAAATTTTTTTGCTACAAATGATTGAAACGTTAAAAAAAATTAAAAAAATGCAGTTTGTACAGATTGTTATTTTGTGTGGTATACTCATAGAACTATATTCTCAATAATATTAACCATTTTACAAGTTTCTTCAAGCTGTTATAAACTTAACTATATTGTGAAGATTTCATAGAAGAACCGGAATGAAAAGACCAACCATGCTTCGAGATAGAGCATTTTGAACGTTTATAGTTAATTTCCGATACAGTCCTTACTGTAGGAATAAATCAAGTTAATGTTCCTGTTGCTAGGGCCCATATAGCCGAGGCGGTAAACGCACGGGTATTCAGCATGACCATGCTGAGGGTGACGGGTTCGATTCCCGGTCGGTCCAGGATCTTTTCGTAAAGGAAATTTCCTTGACTTCCTTGGGCATAGAGTATCTTCGTGCCTGCCACACGATATACACATGCAAAATGGTCATTGGCAGAGCAAGCTCTCAGTTAATAACTGTGGAAGTGCTCACAGAACACTAAGCTGAGAAGCAGGCTTTGTCCCAGTGAGGACGTTACGCCAAGAAGAGGAGAGGAGGAGTTCCTGTTGCTGGCAGCACTACCTCTCATGATTGATGATCTTTTGTAATAAAGAATATGTCAAGTGCGAGATGAGTAAATAGAAAAGATATAGTGATTTCGATTCCAGATAGTGTAGTAGTGCATAATCATGCTAAAGTAATTTGATATTTTCGGATTTAAACATTGAGGTAATTTCTAAATATCTAAATCGACTTACAGCTAGTTGTCAGTTTGTTCATTTGCCTAATTTACTAGTAAGAATTAGTCTAATATCACAGAATCGTATCACAGTAAGTCTTAAGCTGTACATGCAATTTACTATTCTAACCTTAAAATTATCACAGGAGATGAAATGTTACGAGTTGAGAAAATGTCATGAGTTGTAAAATTGTTCTAAATGAAACTGAACACCGAATTTTGTAAGTATTATTTAGCGAAATATTTGTAAACTAAGAATTTGTACTTATGAACTAATAAAATTCCAGCTTAAAGCTGTTTTCGCACTCACCCACGGAGTTTGCAATCTGCTCCAAAGAATTTGGCTACGAATACCATACAACCATGCATTCTCGCCGTAACAGTTCTTGTGGATGAATTTCGTCAGAGGTTTCTTCAAAAATGTATGATAAATGTCCATGTATTGATGCATTTCTGTAGGAAATCTTAGCTTTTCTTTTTATAATTTTAAATTGTCCTACAAAAATTACGTCAGTTGTAGAATTATTTGAGGATTCATTCCTTTAGAATTTCTTCAAAAATTCTTCAAACGATATCATCTGGAGTGTCTCTATAGGATTTGCTGGGACAATTTTTGATTTTTTCCCATAATATTCCTGGAATTCTTCAAGAGTTTTCTATCACATATCTTTCCTTAAATTAGTTTGGATTTTTTTGGAAATGTATCTCTTTCAAATGATATTTTCAGGATTGTTCTCAAAAAATTTAAACATATTTCATAAGTTCTACCAGTAAATCAATCAAGTATTCCTTCAGAAGTATCCGTATATATTCTGTTCGAAATTTTGTAAGTTATTTATTTAAAAGTTTTTTACAACCATGACTTCAAATTTTTTTTTTTTTTAAATGATTTGCAAAGATTTTTTAGGGGTGTTCCTCATGAAACTAAACAAAGAATTGATATGAAAATTTCAAGTGTTTGCAAAAATAACTCATGAACCATTTTCAGTGTTTTTGTTTCCACAATGTACATTTAATACCTTTTTTCTGACTACATCATTCCTACATGTATTTTGGTCTTTTTTTTCAGATAGCCTAGTGTTTGAAACAATTTCGGAAATGAATCACAATATATTTTTTTTAAATTTACCCAAGTATTCCTGCAGAAATTTGTTCAAAAATGTCTTGGGATATTTTCTTTTGGATTTTCCTAGAACCTTCCTTAATTCGCTTTATATATCATATATAATTCAACCGTCTATTCCACTAAAACCTTCAAAAAATTATTTAAAAAAATATGTTTGGGATTTTGCGATAAAAATAAATAGAAATTAAAGCAGAGATTATGCCATGATTTTCCCAGAGATTTCTTTGAGATAATATCCAAACATTTTTATGCTAATACACTGCAAAGAGTCCTTCAACCACTCGATTGAATCTTTTCGGATTTTAGATATGTCTTTTTCTATCTTTAATAACGAGATTGTTAATCCGGGGCTAGTTCATCTCGGGGCCAGCGCTTTACTTCTCTTCCGAAGGAAGAACTCATGTTTCTTGGGGTGTTTTCGGCCTTGCAGTCCCCGGTGCAGTCAAAACGACATATGTTTTCTGTGCCCGAGGTTTCAATGGACAATTTATGCCATCTTTCTCAAGGGTTCTATTTAAACAAATTGAACGCAGTACATATTTTAGTTAAACGGAAAATAATACAAATGTGAACAAAAAACTTACAGAAATATCGTTCTTCGTCTGCTGGTGGTATGAATTGCACCTGAAGTAGTCAAATTTGGGTCGGACTTCATCAATTTCCTACAATTTTACAAACAATGATCGAAATAAACAATTTTACATAATATTTAGTAGGACATTACTAACTAATTTTGTCAGGAAAAACAGGGATGTTATTCTAATTTTAAACTGTCAATTTGATTCCAGTCAGAAATTTGTTTGAAGATAATTTTATAATAAAAAAATCTAGTTTTATGCTCAAAAGAATTAACTCAAACACTGATTTTCAAAATGAGTATCATTTGAAGTGATATTAGTTTTGAACTTCATACTAAGATTGAAGTGAGATTGCTAGTTAAACAATTTAGGAAAGGAAACTATCACAATATTAGGATACAATAATAGAAAGTCGTTCTCAACAACAAATCACGTTTAACGCAATGAGTTAATTGCTCTGATAAAAAAATGTGGTGGTCCTCAAATTCTTGTGGCTTGCGAGCTGAAAAAGTTTGAAAACCCATGTGTTAAGGAATTCTTGCCTATAATCTTTCGGGTTTTCCACAGAGATTTCTTCAGGAACTCATCGAAGAATAGCCAAGAATATCCTTGAACATGAAGATGATCCCAATGATTCATTTATATGGCAATTATTTTAACTTTATTCAGGATTTGTACAAATGCTGACCTAAACAAAATAGAATATAATGCAAAAAACGGACTGATGATGTTTTAAATGTGCAGTGGTTTGACTGAAAATTATTGTAAGCGATACAACACCTTGTAGATTGAAAAAAGTTTCGAAATCCATGGGAATCTTGAAACCATTTTCTCTTCAGGTTTCAGCAGGCAACCTCCAGAGGTACGTTCTCCGCCATTTTGGAAATTTGCCTCATTGGTATTAGATAAAAGATTTCTTTTTGTTTTTATTTTTATAAAAACCTTGAAATGACTTTTTCAAAAATCATAAAGGAATCCTAGAGAGAGCTATGAAAAGTTGAGATACCTGTTGAAAAGTTTTTGAGAATTTTTACTGGAATTCATTTTAGCAAAATTCTTTGAAACCTTGCTTTGAACAAAATTAGTGTGCCGATTTTTTTATATATTTATTAGTGCATATTCAGTAAGTCTCACCCAAACTTTTAAAAAAATTCTCGAAATTTTCTTCTGGAACTAATCAGGAATTTCTAGTAATAATATCTGAACAATAACAAAATTTGGTATTTCAAGATCAAACGAATAGCTCGCTACTATTGATTAGATCTTACAAAATCTAAATATGATATGATGATGATGTTCCAGGAGTAAATTTGTGATATTATTTTTAGATCTTTCATCTCTTATATCAATCATACCAATATCACTTTTTGATCTCCATATCAAAATATGCTATTATTGAACTCTTTTGCTCTACCCGGGTTTGGGTATAATAGCGTAAATGGGATTCAGTTTGTGAAGTTTTGAACCTGTGATAAGTTACTTTAGTTGCAGTGAATTTGTTACAATCGAAAAAATAGCTGTTTTGCAAAGCTTGATGACTCCCAATTCCTACGATCACGGACCACGCAAATTTCTTAAGAACCGAAAGTGTGAGAATGAAGTGGAAATTTTTTTTTCGGATTCTTCTCCTCAAGGAGCGCTTATAACAGTGTAGTTATGTTGCAAAGATCAATGGTTCCCAATCTTGGGTCAATGGTCACAAAAATTGCTTAAGAACCCAAAAGTGTTAGGTACAGCGGTGCTCAGGCTGGAGGATACCGCGGGCCAAATTTGCAATTCGGGATCGACCTGCGGGCCGCATAAAACATCGATGCACAAAAACAACAAAAAGAACAATTCTAAAGCATATTTATTAAAAATCTGAACTGTTCAATTTAGATTCATAAGTTTGGTTGAGAAAAACGTTTAAGCTTCAAATTGAAATTTAAACAAACAATTTAGAAGTTGCCCCTAGAATTGCCTGAAGCCACTTCAAGAACTTGTCAAGAAGCTTTTACATGATTTTCTTTTGAATCGCTCCAAAAAGGTTTGCTGGATTTTCTCCTGAAATTTCTTGTGGAGTTGTTCCAGAAGGTTTTCGAGAAATTTCTTGAAGTTTCTTTTAGTTTTTCTAGAATTTTCTAGGAACATCTCCAAGAACTCCTCTTAGATTTGCCTTTGGAACTGCCCTGAAGTTACTTCAGAAATTCCTCATTATTCGTTTCCAAAAATTTCTCCTAGAATAGCTTCCTGATTTTCCCGAAAAATTTCCAGGAGTTTTTTGAAGATTTTAGTAGGGTATCGCGCTACTTGGGCGGTGGTTTTCTTCGTCTGTTATTTTCGTCTGTTTTCCACTGTAACTCGGTCAATTTTGAACCGATTGACTTGAAATTTTGTACACGGGTAGATACTATACCTATCTCACCGCATTCCAAGAATTGTGTCAATTGGTTCAAGATTGACTGAGTTATAGTGGAAAACAGACGAATATAGAAGCCACCGCCCAAGTAGCGCGATTCCCTAAATTATTTCCATAAGTCTCTTCTAAAGTTGATGCAATACTTCATCATTAAATTTCTTCAAAATTTAGATTTTTAACAATTTCCATGCATTATCGCCATAACTTTCTCATTGAGTTTTTCCATATATTTCGCTTAGAGTTGCTTAAAATTTTTCTCCAATAATGTTTCCTGGAGTTTCTCCAAAAATGTATCCAAAAGTTTCTCCAAAAGGGCACAGGAGACGCTTTATGAATCTCGCTTGAGATTTTTTTTTAAATTCGTTCAGGAGTTTCGCTTGGACAATTCAAATTGGATTCGTAAGTGAAAATGAAACAATATTGGCAACCAAGTTGAGATTTGTTGAGAATTTTGTCAAAATCTTCGTGTTTTGTGTTTGTATGTTCTTCGGAAAGGCGAAATGTGAAATGTTTGCTCAGCGTTGCATTGACTGCGCTTAAAAACTGCAACTAATTTTTAAATGATTCAAGATTACATTTTTAACAAACGTTCATTTGATTCGTACCACTTATGAATAACTGTAAGCTGGCTTCGTGACTTAGCTGAAATACCGAAATATTTCGGAGTTGCGATTTCGAATCTTACCAGAACGGATTGTTCTTTTTGTGTTCAACACTGTGAAATTGATCAGCATTTTTTTGTTTGTTTGATTTCTTAATGACTTTAACGAGTTATTTCAAATAATCGTTCAAAAACTTCGATTCGTCTTAAAGTACTCCGCGGGCCGCATCTTAAGGCTTGGAGGGCCGCATGCGACCCGCGGGCCGCAGGATGAGCACCACTGTGTTAGGAAGACGTGCAAATGTTTTCAGGATTGATCATCTCAAGGATCAGTATCTGCAATATAAATAAGTTGGAAAAAAAAACCAATGGCTTCCAATCTATGGTCACAGGCCTCGCGAATTTCTCAAGAACCGCGAGTTTGACGACAAAATGAAAAAGTTTTTCGGATTCTAAGCCTTCGGGAGTATACCTACTAAAATACAGCACAGGTGTTCCCAAAATGAGGGCACGAGACACGGGAATTTCTTAAGCCCCGAAAGTGCTAGAAAGTAGTGCAAATATATTTCGGATTATGTCTATCAAAGAACAGTATCTTCAATACAGATGCACTGCAAAGATCAGTGGTTTCCAATCCATGGTCGCGGGCCACACGAAATTCTCAAGAATCCTAAATTTGAGGATGAAATGAAAGAGTTTTAGCGACTTGGTTATCTCAAGTAGGAGTATTTATTTATTTATTCAAAGTCAACAGGTAAAATGTCTACCCCAATGACCGGTTATGACGGAAAATATACACTAAACTTATTATTTATCAAGCTAAAGTAACTAAATTTAACACAACATTCGACGAAAATTACACTTATTTGTATCACGTGACATATTAAAATCGAATGTACAGATTAAAAAAGCGGCACATGCTACGCATAGGTTCGTTCAAACCGTAGTTGGTAGAAGAAAACGGAATTACAAGGAACGAGTGCGAGTGTTGGCGAAGTATCTTCAATATAGATGTGTTGCAAATATCAGTGGTTTTCAATTTGTGGCCACGGGCCACGTGCATTTCTAAATAAAACCGGCTCTAGGGAAATTTCTCAACAAGTTTATTTAGGAATTTTTCAAATTATTCCACCTAGAATTACTGCGTGGGTTTATCCGGGATTTCATCTAGGGATTTTACGAAGGAATTTTACCAGAAATTCCTCTTGGGATACCTTCAAGAATTTCTGCTGGAATTCCTCCAGAAATTCTACCGGGGATTCATTCGTGTATTTTCCGGGTATTCCTCTAGGGATTTCTTTAAAAAAATAAACTTTTAAAATGCCTTCAGTTATTTCTCTAGCAATTACAGAAACATTTTATCCAGGATTCCGCTATAGTTTTTCTTACAAGGCTTCCTTTATGGATTTTCCGGGTATTTCTCTTGGGGTTCTTCTAGGATTTTTTCTTGGTATTGCTATGCAAGAATTGATATTCCCTTAAGGAATTTATCTTGTGATTTCTTCCAGAATCCTGCAGAGATTCTTCTTTGTTTTTTTTTCTGAGAATTCTCTTGGAATTAATGCTAGAATTTGTCAAGCCTTTTCTGCTGGAATACCTCTAAGAATTGCTACAGATATTTCCCTGGAACTTTTATCGGAAATTCCTCCGTGGATTTCTGCAGGAGTTTTATCTGGAATCCTAGCAGTGATTTCTTCACAGTTCCTCCAATGATTCTTTTAAAAACTACTCTAGAGTTTCAACCAGGTATTCCTCTAGAGATGCTTCTAGGGATTTATTCGATGATTTCAATTGGGATTCTTCCATAGAGATTCTGTTACTGGATCCTGCTATTAAGGGTGTGTCATGAGGGAACGCTTTGGAAATTTTAGCAGAAACGAAACTAGTTTGGGCAGTTTGAGCCACAATAACCATAAACTTTACAAGATTTTTATGAATAAATAATTAATTTTAAAAAGTGTGTCGATTTTGCCAGCCCAAATGCTTTCAGGAGATGACAAAATCGGGTACTCACTATCGCAAAACCTCTAATCTAAAAAAAATCAAAATTTCCATATTTTCATTATTGTGGGATTTTCTATCGAATGCAGGTTAATCTTGGTTATTCAAATGTAACAGAATTTTCTTCATCCTCGTTCAAAAGTGCCTCTACAAATCCACCAACGAATCGTCTTATAATTTCGTTAGAAAACTTAAAGCTTTCCTTCCGTAGATTTGTTAACATGTGTCCCCAAACTTTGAACCGGCAGTTCCTTCTGCTTTGCCCAATTCACCATCCATAATCCCAAACTGAATATTTTCCGCAACGACTTACAATGATGACTATGTTCTATTTTCTCTTCCAACCAAAAAAAAAATCCCCCAAATCCGTTACAACCGAAAAATAAACTGTTTTCCATCGCCCGTCGTCGTCGCCCATCTGCTCTCGCGCACGCTAGTATTTACATCAAATTGACGCTCTTTTCCGCCATTTAATTAATTCATCGTTCCAGTAGAGCGCGCTGTTATGTTTGCTCAATTTTCGCCCAATCGAACCGGTTGTCAATCAGAGTAGAGGGCTGACTGGATGTCCAATCCATGTTGCTGTCGGTGTCGTCCGTGTCGTCGTCGTCGGTACACGTGTGAGAATAAATCGCATTTTTCTGTTTCGGCGCGTAAAAACATTTTAATTATGCATGCACTGGATCGGCGTTATCGTCACACGCCCCGCCCCAATCGCGATGCCCCAACAACAGGCCCTCGGTGAACGTTGTTTGTTGTATCTGTCTGTATTCTGTATGTAGGTACCTATAGAGACCCCTTCGGTTCGCCCACACAAAAATAATGATATCGTTGTCAATTATCGGGTTTTGTAGTAGCATATGTTTTCGGATTATTGGCGAACCGGAACGGAACGAGGCGAGACTGCTGCTACCCATGGCGATGATGCTACCAATAAAGTAGAAATTAAAAACTTGTGTTCGAGTCTGGGTTGGTTGAAAAAAAGCTGACCACTTTGGACCGTGTTGCACTAATTATTAATTGAGTTGGTTAAAATCGATTCCATAGTACGTCGGATGATGAGTACATATGTCAGGTTTGTTGTTTTTCAACAAGCCCGAGAGTTGTCGAGTTGTTGGGGTGCTGTGCCGTCGATAATTATAACATCATATCCCGCCGGCCGCCACCGCCGCCATCGGGATTGATGAAATTTATTGGACTGCAATCGACAAATTATTTACGGCTTTCGCTGTTTAATGAATATTGATCTGCATTCCCAATGACGTGTAATTCATTTAGAATAAATTATGGTGTAATTATAATAACCACACTGACAACAAGCACACAATCCAGAATCGGGACAAATCAAATTCGATATCGCTCTTGCCAGGACCGTAGAATGGGGTAACATTATTAGCATCGATCTAATTTGAACGCATCCATAACACTACACTGAAAGACGGCTTGCGGTAATGACCAGCACAAAAATGTTTTGAAATTTACTATGGAAAAACATGATCATCGACCAACAAACGCTTCTTGTGTGCATTTTGTTTGCTTCTATATCAACCGGATCGATAGCCGAGTGGTAGCGTGCGAGCCTAGTGATCTCAAGTTTCTCGGTTCGAATCCGGTTGCCAAAAGGAGCTCGTTTTAATTGTAAATCGGGTCCATGGTAGAATTGAAAACATTAATCTGTTGAAATGAAACGAAACTCAGTCTTCACAAATTTAGTGCCGTTGTATATTTAAATTGACCCTCTCTCTCTCTTCTTGGCGTAACGTCCTCATTGGGACAAAGCCTGCTTCTCAGCTTAGTGTTCTATGAGCACTTCCACAGTTATTAACTGAGAGCTTCCTCTGCCAATGACCATTTTGCATGTGTATATCGTGTGGCAGGCACGAAGATACTCTATGCCCAAGGAAGTCAAGGAAATTTCCTTTACGAAAAGATCCTGGACCGACCGGGAATCGAACCCGTCACCCTCAGCATGGTCATGCTAAATACCCGTGCGTTTACCGCCTCGGCTATATGACCCTCAGATTAGTAATTTCAACCGCAAGCCGTCTTTCAGTGTAGGTATTGCTTACATACTGATTTAGGGACGATTGGCGTAGCTGGGAGTAGAAGAAGGGTGTGAGAGTTTCTAGGGACATCTTGGACACCACCATACCTTACCGATCAGGCTAAGGCCGGTGTGGCCTCTGCTGTACATAGTAGCCGTCTCCATTTCACTCGGTCCATGGCTGAGTGTTTCCAGTTCCGCAATCTGCGTAGGGTCCGCAGATCGTCCTCCACTTGGTCGACCCAGCTAACTCGCTGCACTCCACGCCTTCTTGTACCGATTGGATGACTCTCGAGAACCATTTTAGTCGGGTTGTTATCCGACATCCTGATGACGTGACCCGCCCACCGTAGCCTCCCAATTTTCGCGGTATGGACGATGGTTGGTTCTCTCAGCAGCTGATGCAGCTCGTGGTTCATTCGCCTTCTCCAAGTCCCGTCTTCCATCTGCACTCCGCCGTAGATGGTACTCAACACCTTCCGTTCGAAAACTCCAAGGCCGCGTTGGTCCTCTGCACGTAGGGTCCATGTTTCGTGCCCATAGAGGACGAGCGGTCTAATCAGCGTTTTGTAGATGGTTAACTTCGTGTTACGGCGAACTTTATTCGATCGTAGAGTTCTGCGGACTTCAAAGTAAGAACGATTTCCTGCCA
Source organism: Aedes albopictus (assembly GCF_035046485.1). Taxonomy (NCBI): domain Eukaryota; kingdom Metazoa; phylum Arthropoda; class Insecta; order Diptera; family Culicidae; genus Aedes; species Aedes albopictus. The sequence goes on along the minus strand of NC_085138.1, from coordinate 61,565,339 downwards.
CAATGCGCCTCTGAATTTCTCTGCTGGTGTCGTTGTCGGCGGTCACCAGTGAGCCCAAGTACATGAATTCTTCAACCGCCTCGATTTCATCACCGTCGATATAAATTCGGGGTGGCGGGGGCGGTGATTCCTCCCTGGAGCCCTTTGCCATCATGTACTTTATCTTCGACACATTATTGACTAATCCGATTAACGGGCTTGGTGGTCTAGTGGCTACCGCTTCTGATTCGTATGCAGAAGGTCATGGGTTCAATCCCTGGCCCGTCCCTTTTCATCCTACTTTGTATCTTTCTATCCACTTCCTCTCACTCTCTCTCTCTCTTCTCTACATATACAACTCATGTATATTCATATGTTCATAGCCATCGCTAGAACCAGAAACGAATTGGAAAAAAGTCGTTTCCCTCCCTTCCAATTTCCACTCACAGCACAGTGTATATAACGCCTATAAGTTATGCAACCAAAGCGTGCTGTGCCGCTTGACCTTATTCACCTCATTCACCACACAATCTATACACTATAAAAATAACCCCTATCCATGGATCGCATCACCGACCCAACGGTGACTCCCAGATTTCCCATCCTTTCCGACTAACAAATACCCCAGTCCGTGCTGGATGTGGGGATGCAGAGGTGATCTCGGTCTTTAGTAGCAACAACCAGCGCACTCTAACATTCCTTTCCCTTCCCAACTGACTATAAGGACGTGGCCGGCGCCGGTATTGATCCAAAATATATGAGCTGCTATAATTGCACTTTGAGAATAAGTGGAGTGTCCCAGCCCTTATTCATTTGGATCTCAGTGCAATTGATACCAGCTCAGATTAATAACGGAGTAGCAACCATTGACATGTATAGTCAGATTTGATCGTTTGATCGTTGATCGACACATTATTGACTAATCCGATTAGCCTGGCTTCACTCTCGGATTCGCAGTCGGATGTACGTTTCCGCCATCGTCTCAAATTTATGAGCAATAATATCAATATCATCAGTGAAACCAAGCAGCTGAACGGACTTCGTAAAAATCATCCCACTCGTGTTTATCCCCGCTCTCCTTATTACACCCTCAAAAGCAATGTTGAACAGCAAGCACGAAAGACCATCACCGTAACCGTCTGCGAGATTCGAAGGGACTCAATCGTATCAGTTTATCCAGGAATTCGTATTCGTGCGTAATCTGCCATAGCTGTTCTCGATCGATTGTATTATAAAGGGTGAGTCGATAATTATTGTGCCATTTTCAAACTAACGTAACTTTTTTCCTACTTCACCAAAATCAACCAAATTTTGCACAGTTTCTTTTTACAGTCTATTGTTTACATTTAATGAACTGAGCAGTTATTAGTAAGATTCCGATCAATATAGAATAAATTTAGTTACTACTTCTAAAAAAAAATGTTGTACAATCACATGCTAAAATCTAAAATCATGGTATCGCTCCTTGGAATAATTAATGATTTTACATTATCGGATCATCTTAATGTTCGTCAATAGGTTTCAGGAACGGTTGTCAGTGAAACATAAACTTGGAGCTGGGTGAAAACCAGGCACGATTCGCATAAATAAACCAGAGAGCTTTAATTATTTGTTTTAAGTGGAGCCTGAACATGTCCACATGGAGGGCGCTTATTGAAAATGTCGGGAATTTCACTAAAACGCATCCTAAATTTGAACCTATACCAAAAAGTTGAAATACATACATATACTAAACTACTGTAAAAATTTGATTTCATTTCGTTAACTGTAGACAATTTGCGAATCAGTTGAAGGTAGGGTGGCACAATAATTAACGACTCACCCTTTACGTCGATTTGAAATCGATGAACAAGTGGTGTGTGGGCACGTTGTATTCGCGGCATTTCTGTAACACCTTGCGGATGGCGAACATCTGAGCCGTTTTAGCGCGTTCACCCATGAATCCCATGTTCCAAGTTTCTTATCGTAATCCTTATTTCGTCGCGGGGATCTTTGCCGATTGTATCGAGTCGTAATTTCTCCTATGTTATTCGCAATGGAGATTTTTACGGGTGGCTTATTGGGCCTACGCCAACACTCCTGTCTCGCCGGAGGGCCATCGTTCCAGTTCTGTTTAACGTCCCAACCAACACTGGGACGACCACGCTGACGGGGCTACCACCTTGGATCTAGCTGGGCGTGATTAAGCGTTTCTTACTCAGCCGCTGGATGCCAAAACAGACGCTGTTTGAGCCGCACCTCCTTGGTGAACAGACGCTCGGGTCGTACCTCGTCAATCTAGCTGAAGTCAGAAGGACAACAGTGGCCAGGCTGCACTACCAACTAAGCACACAACTCTTAGCTGGCGGTCTTTGTCATTGTTTGACCCGCGGAAGCATGAGGTAGGAACTTGTGAGGACCAGAGCTATGTTGAACGCTCTCTTTATTGACTCACCGTTTTGCAACCCTAGACACCACCATAATAATAACTACATATTTTAAAACTGTAGGTGCCAATGCACTAAGGGCATGGATCGCAATCTAGCGAGACAAAATAAATGACACCGAAACGAAACATTTCCGGAACTTCCTGGAAAGTTTTTTGTAATGATCAGGGGCATTGATTGCCAAGAAATTGGTAGTTCGCAACTTATCCGCATAGGTGGCGCCACCCTCTATTTTTTTTTATTTTACGTTCTAGAGATTTCGCGTCTTCAGCACAGTTGTTCATTTTGACAAAATAAACAACTCTATCTTAGACGTCGAAGTTCCACAGCCTACTGTTTTAGAGTTATTTTAAAAACAAATTTCATTTGTCAAAAATCAGTTTTTGAGCTCATGTTGGTGTTTTAAAGAGAAACCATGTGAATTTAAAATATTTTCTTATGCAGATGAGTCAAATAATAACTTTCGGAAAAAGTTGGTGGAATATAAATATTAAAAATTGAAGAAAAAATCAATAAATCGTAAAAAAAAGACACGGACACCGTCTTCAGCCAGAGGCTGTACAGACTGAACGAAACATAACACTAGACATACGGGGCATGCACCAGTGGATACGGAGAAGAAACTATTCTCACGAAAAGTTTCATCGCCCGGAGCAGGAATCGAACCCTCACCCCACAGCATGGTGCGATTAGAAGCTTGGTGACCTTAACCGCACGGCTACGAGGCTCCACAAAGTTTTGTATTGGGTTAGATACTGTAAGTATCTAACCGTGTGCCAAAAATCAGGTTACTACACGCTAAGACCGCTCAGAACCTAGAATGTGTAAGACCTACTCATAAGTGCATTATTTCCAGACCACAACCAAAAATGTGTAACAGTTACACATTCACAAAAACAGCTCGTATACTCTTCTAGATGCGAAATGTCTATAATTTTTGTTTACCAAGGTAAGTAGTAAACCTAGCAAGATTGCCGTACATTTTTTTTTTGCGAATTTCACTATTTTGTGGACGCGGAAGCTGATTTTGTGAATGTGTAAGGGTTACTTTTTTTGGTGTAGTCTGGAAATCTTGCACTTTAGTGCTGAGCGGTTTTAGCGAGTACAAAAAAATACATTTTTCGAAAAATTATAACGAATATTTGAGCTTTCTTAATTGTGGAAGTACTTATAGAACACTCAGCTAAGAAACAGAGACTGTCTACTATATTTGTAAAGTAAACTGTCGTACAAATATTACAAGTTTTATTTATTGTGTTATACGTACGTTTTCAACTTGTACTCTTTTATCCAAGTTTAATGCACATTTATAGTGCTCTGAAGTGATAGGGCACTATGAGAAATCAGTGATATCAATTTGATGGCCTACATTTAGGTAATTTTGTGCGATTTATAACTAAAAGACATGTGAAGACCCTTCCTTAACAGGGACATCAAAGTGTAGGTAGACGTCGCACATTAAAATCTGATTCAAGATGCCCCTTGGGATTAGAAATCCTAGACAACACTCAAGCTATGAAAGCAACTAATGCGAACAAAAGGCAAACAGCCAGGAAAAACACGAATGCAGGATTTGACTGATGGACCAACAACATTAATAAAACCTCGTCATCCTGTCATTGGAAATTGTTATCCAATAGGCTAACAGGGTAAAATATCTGTTCTGTGTTGTATATGCCCACTTGTAATGTCCTAATTTATTACGCATTTGTAGTGTTTCACAACAATATGTCATATTTTAGTGTGCACTTGTAGTGTTTCGTTATTTTTTCGTAATACAAAAGGGTCAAGTATGATCGATGTTACTCCATTTTACGGTACGAACAATCATCGGGCTGGAAGAAAATGATTGAAAAGTTATTTACTCGCTGATTGAACGAGATTCTGCGAATCAATCAAGCCGACACAGGAAGGATCTGTGAACTTTTAACGATTCTTTTTGCGGCACAGATTCCAATCGATATCTGTCTCCTTCGGAAAGGTAAGATACGAACAAGGCATACTCGCCTCTCAGTAAGCACGACTTCGTCTCGCCCCGGTTCGCCGAAAACGTAAATTTCCAATTACGCTTATTACAATTATTATCGACATATCCTATTTAGACGCTATAAATGACTTTCAAAGCCAATCAACATAACAAATCACGTATAATCAAAACAAGCCAAATGAAACAATAACAATAACACTGTAACCTTCCTCACAAAACACAGAAAACACATATTAATATTTATATACTTATAAATTGACTACTGCAATTATACCATATATATTCTATCGTTTAGTAGTTCGTACGCGAAACAATCAATTCTAGTTCTGTTATCGTTGAATCCTGTGCGCAGCTCAAGCTCAAAACCAAAACGACCAGGATTTCATCAGTTATCCAGTTGAATATATTGTATTGTAATATACCCCGTTAAGTATGCCGCGCGTAACATATCCCCCGCAGAACCTACTTGTATGCATAGCACCCATTTAACCCAATCAATTGTGTGTAAAGATAGAATACTTAAAACATTTTGTTAGCTAATTATACAAACAATCAGATCAAGGAAGTCAGACAGACTGGCGGAACAGATGGCAGCACTGCTCACGATATCGGGGGTCGAAATCAAAATGGCGGCAGCTGTTGAAATGTCACGTGTTTCTACCATCGTAGCCAAATCTCTTAAGGACAGACTTGTTAGAATCCCAAAATGGCCGCCACAATGGCCGACTTTGGCACCTACTCACGATTTCGAGAGCACAAATCTCTTCGTAAACAAAACCAGTGCACCTGAGCATTTAATTTTAAGCTAATTACAAGTGAGTAAGAACAGAATAATGAAATGCATTGTTGTTTGAAGCTTGCTTCTTGAGATTTGTGCGTCTGAAGTTTCGATGCAATGTTGAAGCGGGATTTCATGACGTTTGTCCTTAATGTCACATTCACATTTAGGTGGAAAAGAATGTTTGAACTTCGAGATTTTATTTTATTTTATGTTACAAAGTTTTTTTCAACTAGATGCCTGCAAGAGAGATGTGAAAAATTTAGGATGCGTGTTTACCAAAATCGAACTATGTACATAACTCTCATGACCTTCTGGACAGGCACTGGTGAAACGTCAGGCAAGTGCACTGGTCCAGGAGCGCATGATAAAAAACTCAAAATTGAGTTTAGGACTACCTAATTTCGAGTTTTTAAGTTTCTCCGTGTATATCAAAGTATACACAGCGGTTATCGAATTTTAACGTTTTTATTACTGTTCATCATTTCCAGTGTTCAACCACATTTTAGATACTCATTTCTGTTCAAATATCAAATGCATTTGGCTCCATCTCTCTTCGGCTATTGTTCTTCAATGGATTATGCAAACAACGAGAAACAAAATTATGCAGTCTGACCGCCCCAGTAACATCAGAAATTATCTTATACAAAAAAAGAAGAGATTGTTCACTGCCATATGATGAAGTAGCGTTTCTTTCAATTTATGTTCAATATTCCTACCTAATATAGTGAACGAACTTTGAATAATGCTCGCATAAATGAAGACACCTTTCCAAGAATGTTCAAAAATGCATGAATACAAAAAATGCAATAAATTTTGTAAACAAAACAAAAATGGCAGAACTTTGTAAAAAAACAAAAGCGCGCAAATGTTAACAAAAATTACAATATTGGTGCTGTAATTTAGAGACAAACAAAAAAAGCGACAACCGTGCAAGGCAGATAAAAGCAAAACTTTTGTAACATCTCAACACAAATGAACAAATGAAATTAATTACCTACTCCGTTTTGTTTTGAATAAATAAAATACTCTCGCAAACAAATGAGGTTCGGATGGCTGAAACTTGGAAGCTAGTGATTAAGTTACTTAACTAACACACAACAGCAAACCGCTAAGCAGCTAAAAGCAAGGCAGTTGAATAGAGAAAAAAAAAGCAGAAAACAAAGGGAAACTATAGCTAAGTAAGGTGAAACATAACAGTAATTATGATAGCAACTTAGTTAAATTGAATATCGAAAACAAATGAAACATCACGAAACGCAAAAAAGGGAAAACATTGCTGTATAGAAAAAAATAAATAAAAAGCACAAATTTGTAAAATATAGTATAGTACATCTAATTCCCCATTGCGGCAAACAAAATCATCCTTCCCTCATACTTAATTTAAGGTAAAAGAAATACACTAGCGGGAGAAGGATATCTTTTAAACCTGGTTCATTAGATAGGCGTAAACAAGGCAAGCAAGTAAACAAAGCTGTATTTATAAATTCAATTCCCAAAACCGAAAACAAACATTTACGATTGCGAACAAATAAACCCCATCTTATTGATTGTGTAAACCCGAGTGTGTACGATGATGTGAATGTTCCCAAACAGAAAATACTACAAAACGAATAATGGGAACAATACAGAAAAAATCCATTTTCGTACAAAACAATACACACACGCAAACACACACACCACAAGCCATCCAAAAACAAAAAAAAAAAACAAAATGAAGTACGTGAAGAAATCTAAAAAAACAAATGGAACCGATTTAATAAAGTGCGAACACATTTGCGATACAATGTTTGTTGAAAAAAGTACTCAAACCGACGCGTTGCTGTCGTCTATCCTTCCATCCATCCACGAAGTGGAAAGAAACAAAGCCACACAACTTTTGCTGCGTCTGGTTTGATTCCAATATACCGACCATCGTAGTTTAGTGAGTTATTAACCTTTTATTTATTTAGTTTTCGTGTTATGGTCCCAGTTTACACACATCCCCGCATTATTTTATTCATTTGTATGGTTTTAGAGAACACCCTGTTAGTGAGGCAAACCCGGAAAACCAACCCACGAATTCACATTTGTTTGCTTGGAGTTGTTTTATTTATTCACATTATGATTAGTTTTGTTTGTAAAAGCTTTAGTTGGTAGTTTTACTATTTTCTTTCTATATGTATGTATTCTTAGTTTAGGCAAAAAAAAACTTTTAGGTTTAGTTACTGCTTTGCATCCATGAGTTTGACCCATATCCTCTGTACATAACTAGCCCCTAATATTTAATGTTTAATAGTGGTGTATGATATTTGTTAAACAAAAACATAATATGAATGAGCCGTATGCAAAAATCTATCATATAACTGTGGTTTACTAATCAGAAGTAACTCAAAGCTAACCTGGATGTCAAACTGTGATAACATTGACTGTAAAAATATGCTTAAATTAATCACATGGTTCAGGGAAATTGCATTGTCTGTTTGCAGGTAAGTGGTAAAATATGTTTCCATATTACAAAAAAAAACTACTCATATTTAAAACTTTGTAATTAAACACAAGTGCACTGTTTGCATATAAATGTCGATGAATAAACTTTCTCAATGCGTTCTAAAACTTTCTAAATTTGGAGCCTCTCTTCGAATTTAAATATGATTTTAAAATTTTAGGTTTTGTTCGAGATATAATAAGATAAAAGAACAGGGGCATGATTTAACTGTGTGTTTTCCTTAGTTATAGTCCATCAACAATCAACTGGTCAGTCGGTTTCCACGGTAGGGCGATGGAAGTGCGAGTGAAAAATCCGGGATCAGAATAGCGCTACAATATTCGTTGGTCAGTCGGTTTTCTCGATAGGGCGATGGAAGTGCGAGTGAAAAATCCGGGATCAGAATCGCGCTACAATATTCGTTGATCAGTCGATTTTCTCGGTAGAGCCATGCAAGCGCGAGTGTGGAATGCGGAATCAGATTAGCTTGAGAATTTTCGAATGGCAGACAATTTTCAGGTAAGAGTGATGGGGGTGCGAGTTAAAAATCCGGGATCAGAATCGCGCTACAATATTCGTTGGTCAGTCGGTTTTCTCGGTAGGGCGATGGAAGTGCGAGTGAAAAATCCGGGTTCAGAATCGCGCTACAATAATCGTAGATCAGTCGGTTTCCACGGTAGGGCGATGGAAACGCGAGCACGAAATCCGGGATCAGTGGTCATCGTGATCAAATATATCATAATCGTGATGAAGTCCGCGACGTGTATTTCCATATAACTAGTGGATCATATCACCTAACAGAGGTGGCTCCTAGATCCACACCTTACCCTACCCTACTAACCACCATTCCCGTGACAACTGTGGGGATGCTGTGGATTCCACGGTTTCTAGTAGCAACGGTTGTCGAACTAACATTCCTTCCCTTTCCTGATGACCGTAAGGACGTGGCCAGCGCCGTTCTCTCTCTTCTTGGCGTAACGTCCTCATTGGGACAATGCCTGCTTCTCAGCTTAGTGTTCTATGAGCACTTCCACAGTTATTAACTGAGAGCTTCCTCTGCCAATGACCATTTTGCATGCGTATATCGTGTGGCAGGCACGAAGATACTCTATGCCCAAGGAAGTCAAGGAAATTTCCTTTACTTCCAGCGCCGTTATTGACTTTAAATAGCTGAACTCTCGAATTGTGCACATTGAGAATGGTTAGCTAGTCCCAAGCTTTCACATTCATTGGCTCTCTGTGCAACTTCGATTGTTCTGGTCAATCACGGAGTAGCAACTACGATGTGTACGGTTATCTTTGCTTTGCTTTGCTTTGTTATAGTCCATCAACAATCAACTGTTGGATGTCTTCAGTTATGTTGCTGTCTTTTAAGTCTTTTTCGAGAATCAAAACAACGATATGTTTTCTGGATCCGGCGTTTCGGTCCTTATTGGACCTTTTTCAAGGATTCGAAAAAGTAGTTGTTTTTTCATTATCGTGTTTGCTTGAACTTTTAACCGTCAATTGTATTTAGTTTTCTCGAAATGTTTTTACATATGGAAAACTAGCTTTAAAAATCTAATACATAAGTGACCCGATTTTGTCAGCCCCTTTTCTGAACACATCACAATGGGTCCAGAGCCGTATTTACAAAGACAAAAATGTTTGTGCCTAAACCATAAGTTTTAGATACATGGTGTCTTTGGGAAAGTTCCATCTTATTTTTCGCCCTTTTTTCTCATTATTGTGAAATTAGCACATAACATAAGTGGAACTCTGGCTCAAAATGTTGATGCCTTTCCGAGTTCGTACGCTGGTATACAGGGCATCGAAATGTCAAATGGATTATAACATTATTGCCATATAGAGGTAATCACGTTCAAATGTATGCGTGCCTTTTTTGTAGATGTAGTTGTGAAACTGCGAGGAAAATATTTGCACTCTTGCCCCGGACGTTAGTTTTATCATTATTTACCCGTTTTACCCAAATCGATTGGGTAATATTTGCATATGCAATCTGAGTAGCCTTTCAATCGGCGTGCACTTTTGTGTGAGGAAAAATTTGCGCTAGTGTTCGTGTGTTGAAATGTCACTTATCTCTATACTATTTTTCAGCATGTATACCATTTTTCATTGCTGTGAAGTAAAACAAAGACCTCATAGATCTAGACTGGCAGCACGTGGAGAACTAAAATAGGACATAAATTGTAATAAAACTTTGTAAACTCAAGTCAAAAATACGTTTTATGGCTTTAAATATAAAGGGAGGTCGATATGTGAAACGTGGATTTGTTATTTCGAAGATTTCAATGAATTTATGACAAAATGAATAAGTGGATTTCCAGCAGCTTGTTTTGCGCATATCTCAGATGCCAATCTTCGTTCCTGTATTCTTTGCCAAAACTGGAATACTGGTTGGATCAGATGTTTTTTGTTTACCAAAATAAATGACAGTTCGACGCCTTTTATGAAAGATATAACAGTTTCGCGTGCTGGAAAAGGATACAACTTTTTCCTTCGCTCTGACCATGGAGTTCCACTTATGTTATGTGAAATTAGGGTGGTCGCTCTAGTTTAGCTGATCCAAACATCTGCTTTTTAATAGTTTTATGTATGTTCACAAAATGTTCTACAAAGTTGTAAAAGAACTTATTTGGAGCAAGTTTGCCGAAGAAACCATTATTCTATCTCTTGTTAGGGTGATCCATGAAATTCAGTTTTCTTGAAATAACTTTTAATTCGTTCGTTTCTCGTAAATACTTTGTTCCGAGCACTTTTAGAACTATCAACGACGCATATTTTTTCCAAAGAGCTCAATGTTCTAACTCTCATGGTTAAAAACATATTAACATTTTTCTTCGAAAACTCACTTTTATTCAAAAAGTCAAATCTCAAAAAGGAGCAAATGGATTTCCAATCTCTCGATTGCATTAGAAAGATCGTACTCTGTTCTTTTTATGATGAAAAAACTGCAGGTACCTTTTTTGTTTGAAGCTTTTTATTGAATTTTAAAAATACCATTTTTTATCGATGAGATACAAACTTGGCGTCTTCGACAAAACTGTGAGTTTTTGGCTGCTCTAAAAATGTCCGAAACAAAGTATTGTGAAAAAATCAACACATAAAATTATATTGAGCATGCATGAGCATGAGCATGATTGACCGCCCGCGGTTGCTCCTCTGTTATTGCAAGGACAACTGCATTTACATAATGAACCAACAGATGGTGCTTGGGATTAGCTTTCTCTTCATTGTGTAAATGCTGGAATCCCAATACTTTTCAATAAGCAATACCAGCGCCGGCCGCGTCCGAATGCAGGTCAATTGAGGATAGGGAAGGAAGTGATGACTGATTCTCGCTTAGGCCAATAACCGAGGAATTCTCTGCGTTACTACGAGAAATCACTAGGAGTTTGGACAGGGGAAATGGAGATATGTTGAGGATTTCATCGTGGTAAACGAATGTCATGTTTTGATTCGCGATGAATAATGCGCTCAAGAAGAAATACCCTTCTAAACCGTGGACGACGAACGCGATCTATTGTGCCTCAAAACTCACCCTACATAAGTTATTCATTCGCAACTAAGGAGAATACAATGCTAAATACCGACGCATCTGTAGTTTGCGTTTCCGCGCGAGACAATGCTAAACGCGATCAATTCACAAGTATTAACAAAATAACACGTTATAAATAAATCAGAAACATCTTACCGCATGGTTCACCGTCTATCTTCTACCGACCCTCTCTTTTTTCCAGAAATTCATGCAACCTTTATTTGAGTCAAAACATTTATTCATTTAGACTAAAATATTACAAATGTCGACACCGAAGATGACGAACCATTCAAATTTTTGTGTACATGCAAAAAATAAAAGAAAAATATTTATTATCTACTAAATGTGCATTTGGAACTAGCGCCGACACATGACGTGACGAACTTTTCAATATTTGTTAGATAAATACACAAAAACCAGAGCAGAATTTTATACATCCTTTAGCATTAATTATTATGATAAAATGGAACGAGCTCACCAATAAACATCCTTCGAAGTGTCCAGTGCATATGTGCTGCAGCATCTTCCACTAACTGGCCTCGAAATCACACTGAACCGCTACAACTACACACGGGTACGACGATGTGCACATTCAAATTGTCGACGACGACGCGGCCGATCCGAATGAAAAAAGCGGCACTTTCACTTCGCCTCCAAAAACAAACTAAACCGCCCCGTACGAAGATAAGCACGCACACAGGACGACGACGCGATGCAACGACGAACCATATGAGAAATATACACAAATAGATACATGATAGACAAAGTGAAAGAGATAATTTTCAAGATGCAACTTTCGACATTGACAACAAGAAACAAGTCGACACTCATGGTGACGAACTATACAAATTTGATCAAAATGTTCAAAAGATACATATACACATAATGAATAAATAAAATAATGAAAAGAGAGACATCCAGAAAGAAATTAATAAAGGAGCAGCAATCTCACAAGATAAAAAAGCCCACCACGACCACACAATGACGCGCGATCCGACGAACCCGAGCTATCACTTTTCACTGATGGCTAGGTGGCTACTTCTTTGTAGCACCGCCATCCTGAATGCCGTTTGCGAGGGAGCTCAAATCAACACATAAAATTATATTGAGTAAAAACAGATTTTCATATGAAAAACCACACACTCCAAGCAAATTCAACTTGTCTTTGTTAGACAGCTTCAAATAGAATAGGTACCTGCAGCCTAACAAGAATCCTTTAAAAAAATATAAGTTAGGAACCGTAAGAGATAGAATAATGGTTTTTTCGGCAAACTTGCTCCAAATAAGTTCTTTTACAACTTTGTAGAACATTTTGTATACGTACATAAAATTATTAAAAAGCAGATGTTTGGATCAGCTAAACTAGAGGGACCACCCTGATTTCACAATAATGAGAAAAAAGGTCGAAAAATAATAAGAAACTTTCCCAAAGACACCATGTATCTAAAACTTAAGGTTTAGACACAAACATTTTTGTCTTCGTAAATACGGCTCTGGATCCATTGTGCACATGTTTTGCTCTCTGCAAAAACATAAACAGTTTTTCAAACTTTTTATCCCTGTATGTTCTGCATCTCAGTTGTAGGTAGATGATAAACAATGATAAATTATTTTAAATTTGACTGTAAGATAATGAGAACAAAAAGTTTGTCGTAAAATGGGGCTGACAAAATCGGGTCCTTTCTGTATCGGAATCCGTCCCACTGTCTGTCGCACTGGCGCAATTTTCAGCAGGTCTAACACATCTCGAAGACCACTCTACGTGTCTCTGATAGATTTTGGGTCATGGAATACAAATCCGGGTTCCGGGCCAAGCAATGTGATTTAGCTGATGTTGACTGTTATGTTGTCTTTGGAGAAATCGATGAAGGAATCCTTGAAAAATCGCTAAAGAAATTCTAAAAATAATTCCTGACATTATCTTTGAGAGAATGTTTGGAGAAATATTTTGAAAAGTTTCAAAATAAATCAATTAAACCTGAACCTGCAATTTATCAAAGAGATTTCTCGGGTGATCACGGAGAGAATTTTCGTATGAATCTTGAGAAAATTTGCCGCAATATTTCAATTTTAAAAAGAATGTTAGGAAGAATCCCGAAAGGAATACTCATCAAAATTGAAAATATTTTGGAGAAATTCTCAAAGGAAATCTGAAAGAATTTTCAAAAGAAAATTTTGGGAGGAATTTCTGGAGGAACCTTTGAAATAAATGTGCGTACAAAACCTTGAAAGAATTCGTGTAAAAATCTTTGAAAAATCATTCACTGAATGTTTGAATGATTCCTAGGAAGAACTTCTCAAGTATTTCTTGGAGACGTTTTGTAAAGCATCTCGAAGAATCCTTGAAACGATTCGCTTTAGAAATCATGGAAGAAATTAGTGATATTCTCGAAAACTTTTCCAGGAATTCCCGAAGCTATCATTCAAGACGCTCTACGAGAAATCTTTAAGAAATACCTAGAAGAAAAACTTAGAGGAGATCTTGAAGCTTACCTTGAAGATATACTTGAATGGAGGCACTCAAGAAAGAAAAGATGCTCGATGGATTCTTGAAGAAATTTCTCGACAAATTTTCGAAAGAATTCTCAAGAAACCTTGAATGAAATACCTGCTCAAATCCTTGAAAAAAAATCTGGAGTAGGGCATATGTACCATTCCTTGGCCTAATTTGCAAGCCGCCTCGATAATTTTGACCATAACTCATGAATTATTAGCACTAGAAATAATATGTTGACCCTATTACACACTCTAGGCAACGCATGTTTCACCAATTGGAAGTAAACTAACGTAAATATTCAAGAATTTACTTAATTATGTTGAAAATATTCGATGCGATGGTATGCAACGTTGTTCTATGGTACAAAAATTGGCCTATTAGTGGATACAACGTTGGCCTATTGCTTTCCATGCACTAGAACCACTAATTATCTCATTTTTTCAATATTTCTGCTGAAGTATTATCTCTGTTTGTTCACCAATCTTACTTTTAAATTACATTTTCGGAACCATATTTTCAAAAAAATATAAATAAATCACTTCAACTAAAGTTCTTTCTTAATTCAGTAACGAAAACAACGCAACCTAATTATTCTGTTATATTTTTACAGTCACCGCACACAAAATCTTTCTTCCTGTTCGTTCTTTCTAGTTCTTGGCAAGAAATGTTGTTGACGTCTTATTATCGATGTTTTTGACGTCACTTTACTGATGGGCCAAGATTTGGGTACATAGTGAAAAAAATGTCCTCAATATTAGGCACACATTCAATTTGTAAAATTGATATTATTCGTTGAAAACAAACACATGTTCAAAATTGCGCCTTTGACCGTCGCATCAAATGTTCAGTTATTGAAAAGTCAATTCGAAATGTTCCAGAATCATGCCATTTATGATCATGTGTATAGACTACCCACTTAGCCGAAGAATCATGGCGTCTACAAAAGCTAAACAAAGAGACATTTTCATTCAATTTTAATGCTCCAAAGTGCTAAAATTGGAACGAAATGTTACAGTTGTTTGGCGCATAGCTTTTCTGATATCCAGTTATGCGTGTTTGTTTGAGTTTTTGGTTTACGTTGAGATAGGCCGAACGAGGGGACTATGCCAACGAAGCATCCCGATACCCTATTTTTTAAGGAATTCTAGAGTTATGGTTGAAGAAATTCTTGGAAGAAGACTGAGGAAATCCAAGAAGATTATTTCGTGGAATTTAGAATAAGCTCTATAGGGTTTTTAACCTTTTGAAGCCGGAATTTTTCCAAGTTTTTTCTACGTTTTTCTGTGGTTTTGGTGGCCAAAAGCAAAAAAAACGGTATTAGCAGAGGAATTTCTGGAGGATTATTTTAACCTTTTGAAGCCGGAATTTTTCCAAGTTTTTTCTACGTTTTTCTGTGGTTTTGGTGGTCAAAAGCAAAAAAACGGTAGAATATTATACATAATATTTTTTTCTGGATATCTTAGGTCATCCAAACTGTTCTTGAGTTTAGATCCTAAAGTCTACGGGTGTAACGGTAACTTCTTTCATTATACAAAGCTACGATTGGTAATCTATCATGTCCAGTAAGTCTTCTGAAAGGTTAATAGAGAATATCAGATAAGTCGGGATATCCTAGGTCATCCAAACTGTTCTTCTGTTTAGATCCTGAAGTCTACGGGTGTAACGGTAAATTCATTCATTATACAAAGCTACGATTGGTAATCTACCATGTCCAGTCAGTCTTCTGAAAGGTTAATAGACGATATCATATCAGTCGGAATATCCTAGGTCATCCAAACTGTTCTTGAGTTTAGATCATAAAGTCTACGGGTGTAACGATATCTTCTTTCATTTTACAAAGCTACGATTTGTAATCTACCATGTCCAGTAAGTCTTCTGAAAGGGTAATAGACAATATCAGATCAGTCGGGATATTCTAGGTCATCCAAACTGTTCTTGAGTTTAGATCCTGAAGTCCACGGGTGTAACGGTAACTTCTTTCATTATACAAAGCTACGATTGGTAATCTATCATGTCCAGTAAGTCTTCTGAAAGGGTAATAGACAATATCAGATCAGTCGGTATATTCTAGGTCATCCAAACTGTTATTCAGTTTAGATCCTAAAGAGTACGTGTGTAACGGTAACTTATTTCATTATACAAAGCTACGATTGCACACTGGGCCACGAGCGGGATCTAGCAAGTAAAAACCTCTAACGTTTTGGGAGTACATTTTTTTGAGTTGGTGTCTTCTGAGACTTGTATTAATTTTACCTGTACTTTTATGTGGTGAAGAAAATTAGTTGGTAATTTTGCCGCATAGGTGGCGCTGCGATACTAACTTTTTTGTCTTACGTCCTAGAGGTTTCCCGTCTTCTGCAAAGTTGTAGGGCGTGCAAAAATAAGTAAAGTTGCCGAAGACACCAAAGTTGTATGTATGTAAATAACAAAGTTATATTAAAAATAGTAAAATTTACGTGAAAATCACGTTTTCATGACTATTTTGAATGTTTATCGCAAATTTATCAATTTCAACACTTCACACGTATTAATCAAAGTAGCCTGTGACTGATGATACCAGCTTTACAATTTTTAGGGACCTTTAAAATGGTTTTTTGGGCAAAACAGTAAAAATTACTATTATTTTTACTACGAGTTTTTTTCAAAAAGCTGCAAATTTCGGCTAAATTTGATGCTTGCTTCAAAATATACCACTCAACACGCAGAAAAAAGCATGGTAAAATCAAAAATATTTCAGGTAAACTCAAATAAATTGTCAATTTGTTCTGGCAACAAAAATAAAACTGTTTGGAGCAAATCGAACGTCACATTTGAAGCAAATTCAATCCATTTTTGAAACAAACATGTATCTTCTGACTGGTTATGTTAGAAACAAATGTAAAAATTTTTGTTTTTTTTTTGTGGCAGGTCGGCCCTACGGAAATATTTGTTTTCCAATCAAATTTACAGAATTATTTCCTTCTCTAGGAAAATCCACTTCCCGCGTGGCACTTTCAATGCCAACATCATGTAGATAACATACGCTCCCGAAATCAATGGGATTTCGTGGAAACTTTTAGTGAAACTTGCCTTTTTTGCAAGAGGAAATCTTGTTGGGTGATGCAGCTGGAACTTGAGAGTTTTGTTTATGTTCTCGACGGCGGAACGGGGGGCTCTTCAATGGGAATTGTAGAAATCAATATGTAATTGAGTTTGTTTTAAAAATTAATATTTTAGTTTTAAATATTTTATCAGTTTACCGAATAAACATGAATATTTTTGTTTCAAACGAACGAAATTTGTCTCCGTGAAGATCTATTAAATCTGAAGGTTTGCCGGAGGTATAATTTGGTAATTTTGAGATATCTTGTTTTAAAATATTGATGTTTTTATACCTAAATTGTTTTGAAAGAGATGCAATTCTTTATTCCGGAGTTGTCCTGTCATTAGATCCTCACGTATCACTTTTAAATAAAAAGTTTTATGTTTACTCATCGCCTTAATTACTTGAAATTGACGTTTTGTGTTCAATTGTCTTGCGCATCAATGTATTGAATCGACAATGCCCATATATGTATTAGTCTATTGAAAGAAAAAAAAAATATAATGCTCTTTGATCCTGTGTGAGCGACTTACGTTAGTGCAAAGTTCCGGTAAACCAATCCGTGGAATCAATAATGATTTTCAGTTAACTCAACGTACATATGTTTAGATGGATATTGATGAAATTATGAAAAAAACTTAGCTCATCATTAATTGTCATGTCATTAATTGGCACTGTGACTTAGTAAGTAAAGCACTTGTATAAGAGTCGTGAATTCAAATCTCATCTTGAGCTGAAGATATTTTTTATAATACATATAACCAATAATTTATTCATTTTTACGTATGTACGTTGAGGTAACTGAAAATTATTATTGACCACACGGATTGGTATTACGAAACTTCGCACTTGCGTGAGTCGCTAAAGGTCCCATTAGACGTGGCAAATATTTGGCCAACCAAGCCCAACAAATGACCAACACAGCCTGAATCATAGCAACCTTGGATAAATGTCGGACTTTAATGGCACATATTTGTCATAATGACAAACAGTCTAATGGCCCCTTAACACAGGGCCAAAAACCATTATAATTTCTTTCTTTCAATATACCAATAAATATATGAGTACTGTTGATTCAACAAATTGAAACACAAAACAATAGAACACAAAACGTTAATTTTGAGTGATCAGGGCGTTGGGTAAACATAAAACACTCACAGACAAAAATAATGAGATTTACACGTCATGTAAACTTCATTTTAGTCATGTAAACTTAGTGTTATGATGGTTTACATGATATATCATGTAAATTTGTGTTATATGTCATGTACACTCTCAGAGTCATGCTGAATTACATGACATATAATGGAAGTTTACATGATTTTTCGTGAACTTTACACGATATGTCATGTAAACTTCTATGATATCCCACGCTCCAATCATGTGCATCATATGTCACAGAATTTTACACTCTTTTTTCGATCTGTGCTTAACTGAAAAGTGATCCATGAGTATCTACTGGCAGGACAACTCCGGAATATCCCGAGATGAACTAGCCTAGAGTTAAAAATCTCGTTAATACAACAAAAAAAACTCCGGAATAAAGAATTGCTTCTATTTCAAAATAATTCAGATTTCAAAACATCATTATTTTAAAACAAGATATCTCAAAAACACCAAATTATACCTCCGACAAACTTTCAGATTTAATAGATCTTGAGTGGTATATTTTGAAGCAAGCATCAAATTTAGCCGAAATTTGCAGCTTTTTGAAAAAACTGCTAGTAAAAATCATAGTAATTTTTACTATTTTGCCCAAAAAACCATTTTAAAGATCCCGAAAAATTGTAAAGCTGGTATCATCAGACACAGGGCACTTTGATCAACACGTGTGATGAGTTAAAATTGATAAATTTGCGATAAACATTCAAAATAGTCATAAGAACGTGATTTTCACGTAAATTTTACTATTTTTAATATAACTTTGTTATTTGAAGTCATACAACTTTGGTGTCTTCGGCAACCTTACTTATTTTTGCACGCTCTACAACTTTGCAGAAGACGGGAAACCTCTAGGACGTAAGACAAAAAAGTTAGGATCGCAGCGCCACCTATGCGGCAAAATTACCAACTAAATTTCTTCACCACATAAAAGTACAGGTAAAATTAATACAAGTCTCAGAAGACACTAACTCAAAAAAATGTACTCCCAAAACGCTAGAGGTTTTTACTTGCTAGATCCCGCTTGTGGCCCAGTGTGGATTGGTAATGTATCATGTCCAGTAAGTCTTCTGAAAAGGTAATAGACAATATCAAATCAGTCGGGGCATCCTAGGTCATCTAAACAGTTCTTGAGTTTACACCGTGTCCAATAAGTTCTCATACAAAATACAAAATTAGAAATTATAATTTTATTTCACCTCTGTTATTCATATTCTCAAAATGAATGCATGTATTGAAGGGCTACATAATACTGATTCAATAAAGCATACGATTTAGAATAACGTTATTTTTTATTTGTTTTTAGATGCCTAGAAGTACACTTCCGTTTTCTGAAAACCGTTTGCTCCGGCATGCAAGAAAAATGTTCGAAAAGTTTTTCATTCTACGGTAGCTAAATAGAGTCCATAAGGTTCAATTTTGAGTTTTTATCCCAAGTATTGTTCCAAATGGATATACTAGGGTTAAATTTAAGAGATTTTAGTGATGAAGTAAGTAATTTAGTAAGAAATTAATAAGTAAGCTCAACTTGGGCTGATTTTCTTGAAAATGACCGTTATATTCAAAATAAACATCATAAAACGTAAATTTTGAACAAAATTTACCACGATAGGGACACAAGTATGTTTTAGAAGTGAGAAAAATGTGAATCAACAATATAATATGCAGTCATGCTTCTCTAACATAACAAATTTCATTAAAACAGGTAAATAGACATTTTTGTTTAATTTACGTTTTATTTTGTACAACATAAAACGGCTTCGTTCTTGACCAATACAGAGTCTCATATTTTTTTCTCTTCTGGTCATAGTTGCTACTAGCATTGGTGAGGACAAGAACCTAATTTGTTTCAACTTAAAACCTTTACTCGTTAAAATGAGACAAAATACAAATGAAATGGCGTGCGTGCCAGCTGAAATGGACTTACGACACATAAGCGATCAGCGGAGATGGATAAAGGACAATAAATTCCAAAACATATGCTGTATTTGATCAGTGTTAGTTGACCTTTCAATAAATAAATTTACTTTGAAAATCCTAATTACAGATGTGAAATGGAATCAATTTGATTTTGTATGAGAACTTATTGGACACGGTGTAGATCCTAAAGTCTACGGGTGTAACGGTATCTTCTTTCATTTTACAAAGCTACGATTTGTAATCTACCATGTCCAGTAAGTCTTCTGAAAGGGTAATAGACAATATCAGATCAGTCGGGATATTCCTTCATTATACAAAGCTACGATTTGTAATCTATCATGTCCAGTAAGTCTTCTCAAAATTACAGTGGTTGGTTTTGTCGCCAAGCATTTAGTCGCATCGTGCTAGGAGCGCGGGTTCGATTCCCGCCACAGCTGTCAGGAAAAGTTTTCGGCTGTGTCACTAGGCGTTGCGCGAGAGTGAACCTGAAGTTCTCAACTCAAAGATAGATTGGTTGATCTGAAACATTGCCATAGTGTCTCTAAAAATGACATTTGAGATTTCAAGAGCATCACGGATCTCAGCAGATTATGCTATGCTATTATTTATGGTGAAAAAACATAAAGTCTTTCGTGTTATAGAATAGTTTAGACGAACCAGAATGTCCCAAAGGTTTATTATAAAACGTAGATTTCAGATTGGTCCAGTAACCACGGATAACTCGTATGTCAATTGTGTCGTTTTTTTTTTCAAAATTCATGGTGTTCAGGATGTTCTAGGTTATCAAGAAAATCCCAAATACAAATATTCCCGTTTTTCCCCTAATAGAGGACTAAATTTGCAACAACTTTGCCGAAGACAGTTCTCTGTTTTATCGAATGGGTGAATTTATACAGCAGTTTCTATGTTGGGATCATATATGACCCCTCCGGCTCCAAAGGGTTAAGCGAACTCAGATTTTGCGGAGGATTCCTAGAATATTCCCCGAAGAACTCCTGAGAAAGTGCCTCAAGGAACCTCGGAAAAATATTCCTTAAGGTATCCCTTTAGGAAATTGCGGATTAGTTCCTGAAAAATTCACCAAATAATTATTTTGAAGATCGTCCAGAAATCTGAAAACAAAACTGGAGAATCTTCTGAACGTTTTGCTTATATTTTTTAAGAGCAACCCTTCAAGGAATACCTGGAAATATCATTGAAGAAATTCTTCGATGAACCCCTATAGGTATTTCCGGAGGAACCACTGAAGGAGTTCGCAAGAGAACCACAACTAGAATTCCTGTAAAATACCTGAAAGAAACCCTGGACGAGCTCCATCGACTGTGGAGGAATGCGTATCGGAAATTGTCAAGAAATGCCTTTTAGAAATTCCGTGGGCATTTCTAAAAAAACGCTGAAGAAATTTTAAAAGCATTTTCAGAAAGATTACATCAAAAGATACTGAAGCATATCGCAGAAGATTTTTTTATCTGTATTTCAGCAGAAATTCCTGGAGAAACCATCGGAAGAATCCCGGGATGAAATACTGGGGAAATTTTAGGAGAAATCTCTTGAGGAATTTCTGAAAGAATTTGAGGAATTCCTGGAGGAATTGCTGGGGGAATCCCTGAAGGAATTCTTGGAGGATTCCCTGGAGGAAGCCCTGGAGAAATTTCTAGAGGAATTCCTGGAAGAATTTCTGGAGGAATTCCTGGAGAAATTGCTGAAGAAATGCCTAATGAAATTCTTGGAGGAATCCCTGAAGAAATTCCGAGAAAAAATCCTGAGTGAATCCCTGGTGCAATCCCTGGAAGAATTTCCGGAATAATTCCTGAAGGAATTTCTGGAGGAATCCTTGGAAGTATTCCTGGAGATATCCGTGGAGGAATTTCTGCAGGAATCCTTGGAAGAATTTCTCAAAAAAATTCCTGGAGAAATTTCTGGTGGAACTTCCCTGGATGATTTTTAAAGAATCTATGAAGGCATTCCAGGATGAATCCATGAAGGGATTATAGGAGAAATCCCTAGAGAAATTCCAGAAGAAATCTCTGACGGAATCCCTGTAATAATTTCAGGAGGAATCCGTGAAGACATTTCTGGAGGAATCCCTGGAGACATTCCTGAAGGAATCCTTGGAAGAATTCCCTGGAGGAATCCGTGGAGGAAATCGTCGAAGAATTTGTGGAGGAATTCGTGGAGGAATTTCTGCAGGAATTCTTAGAGGAATTTCAGGAGGAATTCCTGGAGAAATTTCTAGAGGAATTCTTGGAAGAATTTTTGAGGAATCTGTGGAGGCATTTCTGGAAAAATTTCTGGAAGATTTACTGAAGGAATTCCTGGAGGAATTTCCGAAGGACTTCCCTGGAGATGTTTTAAGAGAAATCCTCGAAGGAATTTCTACAGGCGTCCTTAGAAACATTTCTGCAGGAATCCTTGGAGTAATTTCTGGAGGAATCACTAGAAAGTACCAGTGAAGAAATTCTTCGATGAACTCCTATAGGTATTTCCGGAGGAACCACTGAAGGAATTCGCAAAAGAGCCCCATGTTAAATTCCTGCAAAATACCTGAAAGAAATCCTGGAGGAGCTCCATCGACTGTGGAGGAATTCGTATCGGAAATTGTCAAGAAATGCCTGTTGGAAATGACGTGGGCATTTCTAAAAACAACGCTGTAGGAATTTTAAAAGCATTTTCAGAAAGATTACTTCAAAAGATACTGAAGCACATCGCAGATTTTTTTATTTGTATCTCAGCAGAAATTCCTGGAGATATCATCGGAAGAATCCCAGGATGAAATACTGGAGGAATTTTAGGAGGAATCTCATGAGGAATTTCTGGAAGAATTTGAGGAATTCCTGGAGGAATCGCTGAAGAAATTTCTGGTACAATTCCAGGAGAAATTCCTGGAAGAATACATTGAGAAATTCCTGGAAGAATACAGAGATAAATTTCTGGAAAAATCCTGGAGGAATCCTTGGAGAAATCCTTTGAGGAATCCCTGGAGGACATCTTGCAGGAATTCTGGGAGAAATTCCTGGAAGAATTTCTGGAGGGTTCCCTTGATGTATTTCTTGGAAGAATCCCAAAAGAATTCTTGGAGGAACTCGTAGAGGAATTTCTGGAGGAATTACTGGAAGAATCCCTGGAGGAATTATTGGAAGATTCCCTGGAGGAAGCCCTGGAGAAATTTCTAGCGGAATTCCTGGAGGAATTTCTGGAGAAGTTGCTGGAGAAAATCCTAAAAAAAATCTTGGAGGAATCTTTGAAGAAATTTTAAAAAAAATCCTGAACGAACCTTGGAGACATTCCTGAATGAATCCTTGGAAGAATTCCTGGAGGAATCCGCAGGGAATTCCTGGAGAAATTTCTGGAGGAATCCGTGGAGGCATTCCTGGAGGAATTCCAGTGGGATTTCCTGAAAGATTTTCCGAAGGACTTCTGTAGGAATTCCTGCAGGTAATTCTGGAGGTATTTACGAAATAATGTCTGGAGGAATTGTTATAGAAATTTATGAAGGAACATGATGAAATTTCTGGAGGAATCTTTTAGGGAATTTTAGAGAAATTTTTGGGCTTTGCAGGAGAAATTCCTGGAGGAATGTCTGGAGGAACTACCGAAGGCATTCTTGAATTTCTGACGGATTTTTTGAGGAATTTCTGAAGGCATTCTTGAACGAATCTTTGGAGGAATTCCACAAAGAATTCCGGAAGAAATTTCTCGAGGATTTTCTGGAGGAACCCGGGGAGAAAATCCTGGAGGAATTCCTGGAGAAAATCTTGGGAGAATTCCGTGAGAAATTCCTGGAGGAATTTCTGGAGAATTCCCTGGATGTATTATTGGAAGAATCCTTGGGAGAGTTCCCGGCGGAACCCACAGAGGAATTTCTGGAGAAATCTCTGGAGAGACCCCTGGAAGAAATCCTGGAGAGTTTTCTAGAGAAATTGCTGGAGGAGTTTCTAGAGGATTCCCTGGAAAAAATGCTGGAGGAATTCCGTGTAGAAAGTCCTGGAAGAATCCGTGGAGAAATTTCTGTAGGAATCCGTGGAGAAATTCTTGGAGGAATCCGTGGTGAATTCAAAAAAAAAATCGTGGAGGATTTCAGGAGAATTCCTTTGGAGGAGTTCTTGGAGCAATCCCTAGAGGAATTCCTGTAGAAATTCTTGGAGGTATTGCTGGAGGAATTCCTGTAGGAAATTCTGGATGAATTCCTGGAGGAATTTCTGGAGGATTTTTTTGAAGAATTTCAGGAAAAAATCTTGGAGGAATTCTGCGAGAATTTTCTAGGATTTTCTAAAGGAATCCCTGGAGGAATTACCAGAGCAAATGCTGTAGGATTTTTTGGACGAATATCTTGAGAAATCCCTGGAAGAATCCCTGCAGGAATATTTGAAAGATACCCTAGAAGCGTTCTGGAGGAATTTCGGTAAGCATTTCTGGCGGATCTTCAAGGATCTTTTTTATCTAGGAATTCCGATCTAATCTTTGAAATTTTCTTTAATTCTAGCATCGCTTATTGTCCAAGATTAAAATTCATTCACAAAGGTATTATATTTTTTTTGTGTAAGAATTGTTGATAATTTTCTCGATTTTTTCCATTTTATATGATATGTTTATCAACTTTCATCTGGGTCGAGATAAATGAATTCATATTGAAGTTTCGCATTGCCTTGAAACCATCACCAGGCGTACAATTTTCCAGAACTTCAATATGTAGTAACTACTTGGCGATGTTAGCACCACAGCATAATGAAACCTTTTTTTTGAGAATTCATATTGTTTGTAACAACATGATTCTATTTTGCACCATCATTACAGTGCCCTCCTAAGCAAGATCTCTGCGTACGCTTGTGTTGAAAACATGAATTTTAAAAGGTATGATTTTGCTCTAATTTTTTGGAAAAGCCTTTTACTTTTTTACATTTTTGTATATCATACATCAACATACAATATCATATGATTTATCTCAGATGCGTTCTCAAATTATAAGCTCTTGAATTAAATTCTATTTTTCAACCAATATTTTTTGAAAAAAAAAATACGATATAAAGTATCGAGAAATGCTTGAAAAAATTCAGAGTGATTTAGACATTTAAAATTGGTGGAATATTCTATGACTGAGTTCAAGCAAACATGTTTGTCGCAATTATTGAACAAACTTTCAAGAATGCCCAAAACATCTTTTCAAAAACGGGTAGCAAATTCTTCCAACAAAATTGTTGATTCTCAGAAGTTAATTTTTTTTTTCGGCAAAAATTTATCCTGATATTTCTCCAAGGCTTCTATCACAAATTCACCGACATATAGTTGGAATTCTTTCAGACATTTGCATCCAAAAATTATGCAGAAATTCCAGTAATTACATATTTACTTTCACTAGAAATGGTCCTGGAACAAGGGCGTAGCCAGAGGGGGGCAGGGGGGGGCCGTGGCCCCCCCCCTGACCGAACAACTATATTCTAACTTAATCGAAAAACTTAGATGATCAGAGCTGTTTTTGACTAGTAAAAATAAAATTCTCCTGCATCCTCGTATTTTTTTTAATGTATGCAGGAATTCCTTCGGAAATTCTTGGAAGAATATCTTCGAAAATTCCTGAGGGTATTCCTTCGGAAATACCTGGAAGAATTCCTTTGGAAATTCC
Source organism: Aedes albopictus (assembly GCF_035046485.1). Classification (NCBI taxonomy): domain Eukaryota; kingdom Metazoa; phylum Arthropoda; class Insecta; order Diptera; family Culicidae; genus Aedes; species Aedes albopictus. Next base: position 61,539,884 of record NC_085138.1, on the reverse strand, counting down.
TGAAGGAATTCCATCCAAAATTCCAGGAGGAATCCCTTTCGCAAATTCCTTCGGAAATTCCTGGAGAAATTCCTTCGGAAAATCCTGAACGATTCCTTCGGAAATTCCTAGAGGAATTCCTTCGGAAATTCCTTGGGCAGTTCCATGGGAAAATCTTGGATGAATACCTTTGGAGATTCCTGGAGAAATTCTTTCAGAAATACATGGAGACATTCGTGAGGAAATCCTTAGGTGAATTCCTTACGAAATTCCTGGACAAAATAATTCCAAATTTCCTGGAAGAATGCTTTTGGAAATTCCTGGAGGAATTCCTTCGGAAATTGCTGGACGAATGTCACTGAAAATTCCTGGAGAATTCCTTCGGAAATTCCATTAGGAATTCCTTCGAAGAAATCCTGGAGGAATTCCTTCAGTAATTTCGGAAGGAATTCCTTCGGAAATTGCTGGACGAATTCCTGTGGAGATTCCCGGAGGAATTCATTTGAAAATTCCAGTTGAAATTCTTTTAGGAATTCCTGGAGGAATTCTTTCGGAAATTCCTGAAGGAATTCCATCGGAAATTGCTGGACGAATTCCATTGAAAATTCCTGGAGGAATTCCTTCCAAAATTCTTCAAATTTCCCTTCGCAAAATCCTGGAAGAATTCCTTCGGAAATTTCTGGAGAAATTCCATCGGAAATTCCTGAAGGACTTCGTTCGGAAATTACTGGAGGAATTCCATCGAAAATTTCTTGGCGAGGTCCTTCGAAAAATCTTGGATGAATACTTTCGGAAATTTCTGGAGGAATTTTTTCAGAATTCCGGGAGGAATTCTTTCGGAAATTGCTGGACGAATTCCTTCGAAGATTCCCAGAAGGAATTTCTTTAGGAATTCCTGGAGGAATTCTTTCGGAAATTCCGGGAGGAATTGCTTCGGAAATTCCTGAAGCAATTCCTTCAAAAAATCCTGGAGGAATTCCTTAAAAAAATCCAGAAGGAATTTCTTCCAAAATTCTTGGAGGAATCCCTTCATAAATTCCTTAAAGAATTCGGAAATTCCTGAAGGAATTCGTTCGGGAATTCCTGAAGGAATTCCTTCGGAAATTTCTGGAGTTCCCTCGAAAAATCTTGGATGAATACCTCCGGAAATTTCTGGAGGGATTCTTTCAGAAATCTAAAGAGAAATTCCTGAGAAAATCCTTGGATGAATTCCTTAGGACATTCCTGGAAAAAAATCATTCTAAACTGCTTAGAGGAATGCTTTTTATGATTCCTGAAGGAATTCCTTCGGAAATTACTGGACGATTTCCTTTGGAAATTCCAGGAGGAATTCCTTCGGAAATTGCTGGAATAATTTCTTCGGAAATTACTGTAAGAATTCCTTCGGAAATTCCCGGAGGTATTCTTTCGGAAATTCCTGGAGGAATTCCTTCAGAAATTTCTGGAGGTATTCCTTTGGAAATTCCTGGAGAAATTTTTTCGGAAAGTCTTTTTGGATTTTATTTTTGGAAATTCCAAGAGGAATTCCCTCGAAAATTCATGGAGGAATTCCTTAACCAATTCCGTTAGGAATTCCTTCAAAAATTCCTGGAGGAATTCTTTCGGAAATTCCGGGAGGAATTCCTTCGGAAATTGCTGGACGAATTCGTTTGAAGATTCATGGAGGAATTCCTTTGGAAATTCCTGCAGGAATTCTTTCGGAAATTCTTAGTGGAATTTCTTCGGAAATTCCTGGAGAAATCCCTCCGGAATGCATTCCTTCTGAAATTCGTGGAGCAATTATTTCGGAAATTCCTGGAGGAATTTCTTCGGGAATTCTTGGAGGAATTTCTTCAAAAATTCCCGGAGGAATTCCATCGGAAATTCCTGAAGAAATTCCTTTGGAAATTCCTTCGGAAATTCCTGGAGAAACTCTTTTGGAAATTCCAGAAGGATTTTTTTTTGGAAATTACAGGAAGAATTCCTTCAGAAATTCCAGGAGAAATTCTGTCGGAAATTCCTGGAGAAATTCCATTGGAAATTTCCAAAGAGATTTCTCCATGAATTTCCGAAGTAATTCCACCAGGAATTTTGCGAAGGAATTCCTTCAGGATTTTTCGAATGAATTCCTCCATGTATTTCCGAGAGAATTCCTCCAGGAATTTCCGTGGCAATTCCTCCAGGAATTTCCGAGGGAAATCCTCCAGGAACTTCCGGAGAAATTCCTCCAGGAAATTTCGGGAAAATTACTCTAGGAATTTCCGGAGGGATTCTTCCAGGAATTTCCGAAGGAATTCTTCCAGGAATTTTTAAGGGAATTCCTCTTGAAATTTTTAAAGGAGATCCTCCTGGAATTTCCGAAGGAATTCCTTCATGAATGTCCGAAGAAATCCCTCCATGAATTGCCGAACAAATTCCTCCATGAATTTTGCCAAGGAATTTCTAAAGGATTTTCTGAAGGAATGCCTCCATGAATTTCCGAAGGAATTCCTCCAGAAATTTTTCGACGGAATTCCTCTACGAATTTCCGAAGAAATTCCTCGAGGAATTTCCGGAGGAATTCCTCCAAGAATTTCCGAAGAAATTCTTCTAGGCATTTTCAAAGGAATTCCTCTTGGAATTTTTAGAGGATGTCCTCCTGGAATTTCCGAAGGAATTCCTCTATGAATGTCCGAAGGAATTCCTCCATGAATTTCCGAATGAATTCCTCCAAGAATTTTACGAAGGCTTAAAGAATTTTCCAATGGAATTCCTACATGAATTTCCAAAGGAATTCCTCCAGAACTTTTCCGACGGAATCCTTCCACGAATTTCCGAAGAAATTCCTCGAGGAATTTCCGGAGGAATTCCTCCAGGAAATACCGAAGGAATTCCTCCATGAATTTCCGTAGGAATTCATCCAGGAATTTTGCGAAGAAAATCCTAAAGCATTTTCCGAAGGAATTTAAGAAATAATCCATTCACGAATTTCTGAAGAAATTCCTCTACGAATTTTCAAAGGAATTGCTCCAGGAATTTCCTGAGAAATTCCTCCATGAATTTCCGGATGAATTTCTTCAGAAATTTCCGGAGGAAATCCTCCAGGAATTTCCGAAGGAGATCCTCCAGGAATTTTCAAAGAAATTCCTTCTGCAATTTCCGAAGGAAGGAATTTCCCCAGGTATTTCCGAAGGAATTACTCCAGGAATTTTCGAAGAAATTCCTCCAGGAATTCCCGAAGGAAATCCTCCATGAATTCTCGAAGGAATTCCTCCAAGAATTTCCGAGGGAATTCCTCCAGGATTTTCCCGAAGAATTCCTCCATGAAATTCCGGAAGAGTTTGTCCAGGAATTTCCGTAGGAATTCCTCCCGGAATTTCCAAAGAAATTTCTTATGGATTTGCCTTGAAATACCTTCAAAAATTTCCGAATGAATTCCTCCAAAAATTGTTGACGGATGTCCTCAAAAAATTTTCTTGGGATTTTCTCACATAATCCCCAAATGTGTTTCTGAAGGAATGTTCGAAGAAGTTTCTCAAGTTTTCGTAGGAGTTCCGCAATACATTTTTGAAGGAATTTCATGAGGAGTTTCCGAAGAAACTTCTCAAGGATCTTTCGCTGGAATTCCTTGAGGAATTTCGTAAAGATTTATAAAAAACCGAAAAAAATCCTCAACGAACTAATCAAACAATTTCTCACGAAATTTCCGAAGGTATTCCATGAGATATTTCAGACATATGTCAAAAAAAATCGAAAAGAACTCCTTTAACAATTTCCGAATTTTCCTTATCAAGGCATTTTTAAAGGAATTCTTCAAAGAATTTCCGAATGACTTCCTCTAGGTAATAAAAAATCACAAAAAGCATTTCTTCAGGAATTTACGAAATATTTTTTCAAGGAAGTTTTAAAACATTTTTAAAGAAATTCCTTATGGAATTTCAGAAGGGATATCTCAAGAGAGTTTTAGTGATTTTTTTTCAATATTTTTGAAAGAATTGCTTCAGGAATTTGGGAAGGAATTCTCACAGAAATTTCCGGATGAATTCCTCCAAGAATTTTTAAAGGTATTCCTCAAGGAATTTTTGGAAGAATTCCTCACGAAAACTCCAAAGGAGTTCATCAAGGAATATTCTTAATCTATTTCAAAGAAATTCCTCAAGGAATTCCCGAAGAATCTTCTAAAGGAAATCGTAGAAGAACTCTCGAAGGAATGTCTTATAGAATTTCTCAAGGAGCTTTAGAAATGAAGGAATTCCTCAAGAAATTTCTGAAGAATTTTTCAAGGAATTTCCGGTAGAATTCCTCAAGGATTTTCGAAATAAATTCATTCCTGAAATTATTTTTTAATTGATTCCTTTAAAAATTTCCGAATGCATTCCTCTAGCAACTTCCAAAGATATTCCTTCAGGAATTTCAGAAAATAACCTGGAAAAATATTAAAGAAATTTCTGGAGAAACTGCTGGATAAATTCAAATTCATGATGGCATTTGTTAAGATATTCCTGAAGCAATATCTTGAGGAATTCCTCAGGATTATAATCATATATGATTCTTCCATTGAACCATTCCTGTTAATCACCCATATTTCATACTTCACTTTTTTTTTTAAATGATGAAGTATTTGAACTCCTTGTTACTGCAAAGTGGTTTTCAGTGTAAGGGTGCTCGCCCCCCCCTGGCCGAAAAGCTGGCTACGCCCTTGTCCTGGAACATCTGATTGAAGATCAAATAAATAACTCGCTTATATAATAGACCATAGTAAGGGCGAAGGATTCGATTGCCGGACGGTCAAGGAACTTTCCGTAATGGAAATATCCTAGGGATCCTTGAACATAGAGTATCTTCGTGCCTGCCATACGATATACATATGCAAAATCATGATCGGCAAAGAAAGCTCTCAGCAAGGCTCTTCTTTGATTATTGTGGAAGTGATCATAGAAGCTGAAAAGCAGACTTTGTTCTGCTTGGGACTTTACACCCAGAAGAAGAAGAAGAAATTCAGATAAAACTTTCAAAACTTTTATCTCACAAGATATTTTTCCAGGAACTCTGTCAAACAGTATTCCGTCAAGCATCGGCTTAAAAATTCCTTAAAATCGTCGCCAATCATTTCATGCATAAAACGTTTGTGGAAATAAGAGTGACACGATCGTATATCACCCTAATAGCATCTTTGCAGGTTGACATAAGAGAAAATCGAAATTTGTGTCAGTTCAGTTAGTAGGTAGCCTTTGCTATTTAGAGACCGTGCTTACCTCTGTGTCTCCACAAAGGTCACAGCAAGGAGAGTTGTTAGTAAAAACGGTTCACTGGATCACTGAGGGGGTGGCCAAAATGTTTGGGATAGGCAACTTTTATTCTCCCACAAAAAATTTCAACATGCTGTAACTTTTCATAGAGTGCATCAACAAATCTCAAATTTTGGCTGTTTATCAACCTGTTATATGTGCATGATTGGTACAAAATTGGGCTCGATTGAATAATTTTTCGCGAAGTTAGAACCGTTCGGGTAAAACACTATTTTTTAGCCAACTCATTTTTTGAGCTATCATATCTTGGAAACCAGTGAACCGAATTGAATGAATTTTTTAACGTTTATGAACAATATATTGATACTTAATTCAACGTTATAAAATGTAATATTTTCTCACGACGATTTAAGTTGTACCGGGTTGAAAATTTTACCCATATAGAGGAAAATAAGTCAAATTTACAATACCATACAAAAATTGCTAAATGTGTTCTTTCTTCAATCTAGATAGACTCTATATATCTGATTAGAGATAACTTGAGAACAGAAGTGGAAAATCTTTGGACATCAACACTAAAATTTATTGACATTGTCGTAAAAAAATTGCCTTTTTTTGAGAAAAATTCAAAAAGTGTCAATCCATGATAACTTTTTTCAACGTTCACAAACTATCTATGTTTTAATAGTTTGTGAAGCATCTGTATATTTTTAGTGTACGTTCAAAATTTTTTTCAATTCGGTTCACTGGTTTCCGAGATATGACAGCTCAAAAATGAGTTGTCGAAAAAATAGTGTTTCACCCGAACGGTTATAACTTTGCGAAAGTTTAATCAATCGAGCTCAAATTTGTACCAGTGATGCACATATAACAGGTTGATAAACAGTCAAAATTTGAGATTTTTTGATGCACTCTACGAAAAGTTATAGCATGTTGAATTTTTTGTGAGAGAAAAAACGTTGCCGGTATTCAATAAAATGTCGTGAACAACGAATGATTCCAATGACTTCTTTGGAAGATTTGATAATTTTGAAATTTTAATTAGAATATGAAGAGTTCTTTTTATCTTATCCGAGACTTGCCTCAATAGCATGATTCTTTTCACACTCTGGTGGTGGTTCATCTACTAACTTTAAATCACCGTTTAATCACACAAACCCGAAACCGATAGGAAAGTGCTTGGTGCACCACATTCGCAATCCGCAAACAGCACTCCGGTTAGCAAGTTTCAATCGAATGCGAACATCTTTCTCCTAAATTCCCATTGCAGATTGCGGCACATCCTCGTACTTGTACAAAGGCCGCTGCTACAGTACATGTCCGGATTCGACCTACCCATCGGACCCCAGTAGTGGTGGAACCCCAAACCGAACCGACGAGGACACCATTAAGGAGAGTGCCTTCATCGAGCAGCAACCACTGCCGAAAGGTTCATTACGACGGCGTAGCACTGCGACGGCAGCTATCGCTTTCCAGCTGGTCGGCGACGACGAGGTTGGCGGCGATGACGATAATTCCAACAATTTGGGCAACGACGCACTGGTGAAACCATCACCGCAAGAACGTGACACTCAACCTCACGAGCAGCAGCAGCAGCTGGACCAGAGTCTGAATCGCCAATGCATTCAGTGTCATCCCACGTGCCTCAAGTGTTTCGGCCCGGACGAGTTCCACTGCACCGAGTGTCAGCCGTTATTTGCCTTCGTCGACGAGGACAACGGTGCCAATGATGTCAATGCGTCCCGTCCGAGTTCCGATCAGCGCCAGCGTCACTGCGTCTCCATCACCGGAAAACAACGCTCGGGCGGAACAAATAAATCCCGCCCTAATGCCACATTATCCTACCCGGCCGCCGCCGATGGCCAGCAAAAGTCCGATAAGAGCTGGCAATCGTCCGACTACCTCATTATGATAGCCGCCGTCGGAGCGACACTGCTGGTGGCCTTTGCGGTCATCTATCTGATGTGGCGGCGTTGCTTCAGGGGAGTGCTTCTGTTGGGGTCTGGGCCGGGCTCCGGAGGCACAGGCGATTACCAGTACGATCGGGTGCGAACAGAGGAAGCCATCAGTAGTGCCACCAGTGAACCGTCCTACGCCGAACTGGTGCGAGACGAAATTGATGACATTCTGGCCGAGAGCTCTAGCGACGAATCGGGCGGCAGTTTTATGGCCACCCGAATCATTGCACCGCTGGAGCGATAGAGAAGTGTGTGGGCCTGGTGTCATTGCATTGGAATGCATCCCTCGAGAACCAAGCCAAAGCACCATTCACTTCATCTCGGTGGTAGGTACGACTAACGAGGCCAGCTCGCAAGAAGAAACCTTTACTTGGCATGTGTATGTATAGTTGATTGAGTTTTCAGTAGTCACAAATGAAGAGATAAAAAAGGATGAGCGTAATTGAACTAGGATGAACCAGTGTTAGATTAGAATGCAGCTTTTAATCTAGTAGAGTTAGATAACAGGAACAAAAAGTGATTAAAGTAGTTGAATATTTTACGGACTGTTTTTATAATGCTTGTCGTAGTTGATTCATATCACAGCCATAAACTTTTCTATGTAAATTAGCAGTCCTGATGATCCTATGCTGAAGGCAATTGATTTTGAATCCAAATAATCCAGATTACAGTAGAAAATCTCAGAAGGAGGAAATGTGTCAGACAGACGACATAGGTTCTCGGTCCCCAGGTTTCCTCTTCAAAAATACCCATATATGGCACAAACGATAAATCTCAGCATCAACTTCACTTAACGCCGCATGAAACATGGAGTACAGGGCATTATAGCAAATGGCGTCAAACTAAATGGAATGGAGCAGAAAACAATACCAAATAAGTTCTTGGACATATTTACAGTTAGATAGGTTGATAGGGGAAAGAGGGGCATAACGCCCCGGCTAAGCATATGTGGTCATAAACTTCAAATGATGCTAAATTTAAGGTCGTATTCTGCCGTGTAGAGCAGTTTACTCCATTACCTAAGAGACTTCAACTTTTGGCCCGCGTACCCACAAAATTTCCCATTCAAATAAACAATTCAAAAAAGTGTTACTTTTCAGGTGCCGGAAAACTGCAGGAGGCAAAACGCCTTTTTGGGTGAGGTAAAACGCCCGCTGGCATTTCCCGCTCTGACTTGTTGTGAAATACCAAGGGGCTCCATCGAACTCTTCCCAGCAGCAAATGAAGGAGTAGGAGACGCGTGGTAGTTTCATGGATTGAGAGCTATAGCACTTTACCACAGCGGGTTAAGAACAACAGAACATCCTCAATATTCAGGTCTCTGAAGTCAGTTTCACTTAATAAGTGTTTACCGAATGCTCGGAAACGCAGTTGCGCAAAAACTGAACAGTTACATATCAAATGATACGAAGTTCCATAATCGGATTCACAGCTATCACATGCCAATGAATCAGCTTGCTGAATATTCGCCATGTGGTAGCTGAGTCGGCATTGGCCAGTCAATGCTTTGACCAGAATGCTGCAATTCTGCTTTGACAGATTTGTAAGATACTTCGCCACCCTTGGAGATGGCTTAGTACAATACAATTTGGTTTGACGACATGACTCCAAACTATTCCAGTATTGTCTGTGTTGAGTAGCAGCCCAGGTGTGAATCTGAAGCTTTACCCAACACTTCGATATCAGAATAGCTGGCTCAGGGCCAATGGACTTATCCACCGATGAACCGAATTCATCGCGGTCCGAGAATTTTGACACTAGAGCGGGGCCGTTCCAATCAGAATTGGACGATTCTGATTGGAACAGACCCCGCTCTAGTGTCAAAATTCTCGGACCGCGATGAATTTGGTTCATCGGTGGATAAGTCCATTAAGTCATGAGATGCTCCAGTGCGAGCTAATTCATCAGCCAATTCATTTCCAGCGATGGAAGAATGGCCAGGTACCCATACAAGGTGAACAGCGTTTGCTGAATTCAGCTCCTCGATTTGAGTTCGACAAGCGATAACTATCTTCGACCTAGAGTTGGCATTGGCGTAACTAGAGGGGGGGCCTGGGGGGCCAGGCCCCCCCCAGAATCCGCCAGGCCCCCCCCCCAGAAATTTTTCATGACTTTATATATGAAAATTAGAAAAAATCTGAAAACCACTGTCGTGGTGACAAACATAGATCTACAATAGACATTTATATGGCATAATATGTGTTCAAATTGACAGTTTTTTTTTTATCTAGTTCATTTATTTGAGGCTTAATCGTAAATTGACAGTTATTGGAGACTATTCTCAACTTGTCACTCTTTACAAGATCATTGTTCAAAATGGTCTATGTAATTAGTTAGTTTTGATTTCCAAACATTATATAACCAGAATTATATAAATAGCAATGCTTTGTTAGTCTTCTTTTTTGAATCGCTGAGAAATTAAATCTAAATGATAATTTCCAGGAATTCTTTGATGAGTATCTTTAAGAATCTTTGAATTTTCTAGCAGCATTACTGCAAAATATGGTTAAGTGCTTCTGTGCTTCTTTGTGGAATTCAAGTATCATGTGGGAAAAAATCTGGTTGAATTTGCAATGGAATTCCAGCAAAAGTTTTTGAATTCCTAGTGAGAATAGATGCTACATAATAAGAAATGATCCATATAGCTCAAGCGTAAACGCGAGTGCATTCTTTAGAATCATGCTGGAGGTGATTTCTAGTCGGTCACTAATATCTTCTATTTCGGGTATTTGTGCGTCTATCAAACAATGCACACATTCGAAAGGCCATTGATGAAATTTTAATATATTTAAAAGCTTTTGCTGCAAGGGGTAATCTTGAAGGTATTCATGATTGGATTCCTTAAAGATTTCTCGGAGATAATTGAAAGAAGTGGAAGAAGTGAAAGAATTCCTGGATGACTACTTGGAGAATTTCTTGGCTTCTGTGTCCCTCTAAAATTATTTTCTGGACAAATTCCTGGCGGAATTCCTGGAGAAGTTAATGGAGAAATTTCTGAAGGAGGCATCCCTGGAGAAGTTCCTGGAGTAATGCCTGGAGCATTAGAGAAATTTCTGATGAAATTCCAAGATAAATTTCAAAAAGAATTCCCGGAGGAATTTCTGGAGGAATTCCAGGAGGAATTCCATGGAATTCTTGGAGGAATTTCTGGAAGAATTATTGGGGGAATTTCACGGAAGAATCCTTAGAGGAATCCCTGAAGGAATTTCTGCTATATTTCTGGTGGAATTTCTGGAGGAATCCGTGAAATAACTCCTGGACGGATTTCTAGAGGAATCTCTCTCTTCTTGGCGTAACGTCCTCATTGGGATAAAGCCTGCATCTCAGCTTAGTGTTCTATGAGCACTTCCACAGTTATTAACTGAGAGCTTCCTCTGCCAATGACCATTTTGCATGCGTATATCGTGTGACTGGCACGAAGATACTCTATGCCCAAGGAAGTAAAGGAAATTTCCTTCACGAATAGATCCTCGACCGACCGGGAATCGAACCCGTCACCCTCAGCATGGCCATGCTGAATACCCGTGCGTTTACCGCCTCGGCTATATGGGCCCTTTCTAGAGGACTCTCTGGAGTTGAAATTCATGGATTAATTCTTGGAGGAAACCTGCAAGAATTTCCGGATGAATCCCTTGGAAAAATTCCCATAATTTCCTAAAGAATCTCCTGAAAGAATATCTGAAGTAATCTCTGAAGTATTTCCTGCAGAAATTCTTGAAGGAATGCTGTAGGAATTTCCGAAGAGATTCCTGGAAGGATTTCTGGATCAATTTCTGAAGAAATTCCTGTAGGAATTTCTGAAGAAATATCTGGGGTAGATCTTCGTGGAATTCCTGGAGGAGTCCCTGGAGAAATACCTGGATGAAATCCTGGAGGAATACCTGGAATAATTCCTGGATAAATCCACAGAGAAATTTCTGGGGGAATTTCTGAAGGAATCATTGGAGGATTTCCTAGAGAATTCCCGAAGAAATTCTTGAAAGAATTCCTAGAGGAATCTCAGGAGGAATTCATACAGGAACCCCTGGAGGAATTCTTGGAATAACTCCTGGAAAAACTCCGGGAGGAATTTCTGGGGGAATTTCTTAAGGAGCCCCTAGAGAAATTCCTGGAGAAATTGCGGTAGTAATTTCTGAAGGCATTCCTTTAGGACTTCCTGAAAGAATTCCTTGGGATTTCTGAAGAAACCTTTTAAGGAATTCCTGGAAAAATACTTAGAGAAATTTCTACAGAAATTCTTGGAAGAATCCCTGGGGGAATTCTTGGAAAGAACCCTGAAGGAATCCCTGAAACAAATTTCTGGAGGATCCTCAGAAGGCATTCCTGGAGGAACTTCCGGACAACTTCCATGCGGAATCCCAGGAGGAATTCCTGGAGAAATCTTTATAGGAAATCTTGGGGAAATTCCATGAAACTATGCATGGAAGAATTCCAGGAGGAATCCCTGAATCAATTCTTTGAAAAATACTTCAATGAATTCCTGGAAGAATTTGTAGAGGAATTCTGGAAGGAATCCATGGAGAAATTTCTGAAGAAATTCCTAGAGAAACTCTGAGAGGAATTTCTGGTGGAGTTCCAGGAGAAATTTGAAAAGGCATTTCTGGAAAAATCTCGTTAATACAGACAAAAAAAAAAAAGGCATTTCTGGACGAATTCCAGGAGCAATTTCAGAAGGAATTTCTGGAAGAATTACTGGAGGAAGTATCGGTGGAATTTCTGGAGGAATCCGTGAAATAATTCCTGGAGGAATGTGTAGAGGAAACCGAGGAGAAGAAATTCCTGGATTAATTCTTGGAGGAAACCCTGGAAGGATTTCTGGAAGAATTCCTGGAGCAATTGCTATACGAATTCCTGGATCCCTTCCTGAATAAATTCCCGGAGGTATTCCTGAAGAAGTACCTGGAGTAATTCCGGTGAAATTTGTGGTAGAAATGCCTGGATGAATTCCTGGAAGAATGCCAGGGCAATACCTGGAATAATTTTTGAATGAATTCCGGAAAGAATTTTTGGGGAATTTTTTAAAAGAATCCCTTAAGGATTTCCTGGAGGATTCCTGAAAAAATATTTGAAAGAATTCCTAGAGAAATCTCAGGAGGAATTCATGCAGGAATCCCAGGAGAAATTATTGGAATAATTCTTGGATAAACTCTGAGAGGAATTCTTGAGAAAATTTCTTAATGAATCCCTGGAGGATTTTATAGATAAATTCTTGGAGAAATTGCGGTAGTAATTTCTGAAGGAATCTTGGAATGCCTGGAGGAATCCCTAAAGAAATCTCTGGAGGAACTTCTGAAGGAATGCCTGGAGGAACCCCTGGATAAATTTCTGGATACATTCCTGTATCAATTGCTGGAGGAGTATCTCGAGAAATTCATTAAGAAATCCTTTGAGGAGACCCTGGAGAATTTCCTTCAAGAATCCCTGAAGAAATTCCTGGACTGATGCCTGGAGCAATCTCTGGATAAATTCCTAGATGAATTCCTGGTGGAGTTTTTAGAAGAATTCTGGGAGGGACCTCTAGAAGAACTCCCGGAGCAATCTCTAGATGAATTCCTAGAGAAATCCTGGGATGAGTTCGAGAAATTTCTAAAGAAACCTTTTGAAAAATTCCTAGAGGAATCCTTGGAGAAATTTCTAGAAAAATTCTTGGAAGATTCCTGAGAAAATTCTTGGAAAAATCCCTGGAGGAATCCCTGAAGCAATTTCTGGAGGAACCTCAAGAGGAATGCCTGGAAAGTTCTGGACAGTTGCGGAATCCCAGGACGAATTCCTGGATAAATTTGTAAAGGAATATTCGGGGAAATTCCGAGGAACTATTCCTGGAATGAATTCCTGGAAGAATCTCGAGAGAAATTCTGGAAGCAATTACTGGAGGAATTTCAGAAGAAATTGCAAGATAAATTTCTGAAGAAATTCCAAGATAAATTTCTAAAGAAATTCCAATAGAAATTTGTAGAGTAATTCCCAGAGCGATTTTGGATGAATTCCAGGAGGAATTCCTAGAGGAATGGCGGTAGTAATTTTTTAATGGATTCCTATGGGAGTTCCTGGATCAATTCCTGGAGGACTTTCTGAAGAGATTCTTGGGGTAATTCTTAAGAAACCTCTTGAGGAATTCCTGGAGGCATCCTTAAAGGGGAAATTCCGTAGAACTATTAATGGAAGAACTCCAGGAAATATCCCTAAACGAATACCTTGAGGAATCCCTAAATTAATTCCTTGAAGAATCTCTAGAGGAATTCTGGTAGAAATCCATGGAGAAATTTCTGAAGGAATTCCTGGGGAAGTTTTTAGAGGAATTCCTAAAGGAATTTCTGGTGGAGTGCCAGGAGGAATTTCTGGAGGAATTCCAAGAGGAATTCCAGAAGGATTTTCAGGAGGAATTACTGCAGGAATCATCGGTGGAATTTCTAGAGGGACCCATGAAATAATTCCTGGAGGAATGTGTAGAAGAAACCCTAGAGAACAAATTCCTAGATTATTTCTTGGAGGAAACCCTGGAAGAATTCCTGGATCCATTCTAGAATATATTCCCAGAGGAATTTTTGAGGAAATACCTGGGGTAATTCTCGCAGAAATTCTTGGTAAAACTTGCAGAAGACACTTATAACACGCGACGCGAGACAGACACAACACTTATTATTCTTACAAAACGTTAAAAAGGAGATATAATTACCTTTTTGAGTCGACCGGTTTCGGGCTCGTTGTTGCCCATCGACAGGACGATGTCTGACCGATGGGCAACAGTCCGACTCTTGCAGAAGTCCCTGGAGAAATGCCTGAATAAAATCCTAGAGGATTGGCAGGAGGAATACTTGGAATAGTTCTTGAAAAAAAAAATCCGGGAGGAATTTCCGAAGACATCCCTTGAGGAGTTTCTGGAGGAATCTCAAGATTTATGATGAAATACAAAGTTCGATTTCTGAGAGAATTCCAGGAGGAGTTTCTGATGAATACTTAGAGGAAATACTGAAAAAAACCGCTAAAATTCTTGAGGAAATCCTGAATTCCTGGATTAATTCCTGGGGGAGTTTCTGAAGGAATCCCAACAAGAGTTCTTGCAGGCATTTTTGAAATAATCCCGGAATTCGTTTTTGAAAGAATAACAGAAGAAATTTCCGGTGAATCCCTGGAGGAACTCGAAGTAATTTCTGAAGAAACCCGATGAGCAATCACGGAAGCAATTCCATGAGGAACTCTATGGAATCTCAGGAGAGCTTTCTTAGCGAATACCTGGAAGAATTTTAGTAGGAATATTCCTGGATATAAAATTGAAGAAATCAATGCCTGCAGTAATTGTTGAAGGAATACTAGGATCCCTAAAGGTTTTTTTGTACAATTTTTTCAAACAATTCTTGGAGTATTTTTTAATAACCTCTGAGTAAAATTTTCTAAAAGATTTTATGGAATACATTCCTGCAAAAATACTTCGAATCATTCCAGATGTAATTATTAGAGCAATCTCTAGTGGAATTCTGGAAGCATATATGGAGAAATCCCTGTAGAAATCTCTGAATACCTGCAGAAATGCCTTAAAGGATCTCTGGAGAAATTCCTAAAGGAAACCTCGAAAAAAGCACTGGAACAATTGCTGGAGGAACCTCTAAAGATGTCCCAGGGCAAATCCCCGAAAAAATGTCTTATGGAATCCCTAGATGAATTCTTGATTGAATTTCTGGAAGAAGCCATGATGGAATCACTGAAGCAAGCTATGGAAAAAAATCTTGGAGGAATTGTTCGTACTCATATAGTTTACGAAACTATGAACAAATCTAAAACAGTCATTTTGATTACTCAAAACTACAATACCAATTTGCATATTCACATATCAGGCGCCCATCCCGCTTACAATTCATCTCAAGTCAGGCCCCCCCTGGGCCCCCTCCAGGAAAAAATCCTAGTTACGCCAATGAGAGTTGGCCGAACCAAGTGCTTTAATAGCTGGCCTGGCTATCTGAAAAGAAGTATGTTACTTTGCCCATTACGTGCTGCTGAAGTGCTGATTGCACTCTGCACATAAGAGCAAAGATTTCGGCCTGAAAAACGGTGCAGTGTCTACCAAGTGAGTAAGACAGATACAGCCTTAGCTCACGAGAGAATAAACACCAGCACCTGCTCGACCTTCGAGAAGGGAGCCATCAGTGTAACATACGATGCCGTCTGAAATACTTCTTTCCAGATATCCAGATGTCTACTCTTCCCGGGAAGGGATTTTCGTGGAAAATGACCTATATGGAAAACTACAAGCATTTGTAAGATCACTTGGAGCAAGGACAATTTTGTCCCAATTCACCAAAAGTGAAAACAACGAGGTGTGTTGATGTGCGGTTCACAGGAGTTTCTTCTAGTAGACCGAGTACCCGTAGACGGTAAGTGCAAGAAAGTGGATCGTTCTCATTTCGCTCTTTTGCCACCATACAAGACATCCATAGGCCAATATTGGCCGTTGTGTAGATCCATTTGATATACTTGGGTTTTAGACCCCAAGTTGTACCAAAGGTTAGCCGGCATTGCCCGAAGGCCATACAAGCTTTCTTGATTCTGAACTCAATGCGAGGTGTCCAGGAAAGCTTGGAATCAAGAATGACTCCAACGTACTTTACCTGTTCAGTCACATCGATTTCAGAATCAAAGAGACGCAAAGGTCGAACGCCATTACGGTTTCGCCTTTCCGTAAGAAGAACTGTAGATGTTTTACTCGGATTAACCGAAAGGCCATATTGGCGACACAAACCCTCAACTACCTGAAGGGCGCTCTGCATCAGGTCGAAAAGAGTGGTGATACACATACCAACTAACAATGCTAGGTAGTCGTCGGCAAAACCATAAGTAGGAAAACCGCTATTATTGAGTTGCCTTAATAGCGTATCTGCTACGAGATTCCACAAAAGCGGTGACAAGACTCCCCCTTGGCAGCATCCACAAACACTCAATTTCCTAATCCCTGCGAGACTCAATATCGAGAAGAGATATCGGTTTTTGAGCATTTGATGAATCCAATTTGAAATCATTGGAGATATACCATGACTCCGTGCGGCTTCCAATATGGCATCGAAAGGCACATTGTCAAAGGCACTCTCGATATCTAAGAAAACACCCAAACAAGATTGCTTTTGAGCGAATGCTTTCTCGATATCGTAAACAATCTTGTGTAAAAGAGTCACAGTGGACTTACCAGATTGGTAGGCATGTTGGTTCACATGAAGAGGCACGTTGGCCAGATGAACATCACGGATGTGATGATCCACAATGCGTTCTAAGCATTTCAGAAGAAAAGAGGTCAAACTGATAGGTCTGAAACTCTTTGCTTCTTCATACGACGCACGACCCACTTTCGGAATAAACTTCACAGTAATATCCCGCCAGGATTTGGGAATATACCCTGTAGCAAAACTGCAAACAAGTATTTTTTTTAAACATGTTTGAAATGATCAAATCCCTTCTGAAGCAAAATAGGATAAATCCCATCTGCCCCAGGAGATTTGAAAGGAGCAAAGCTATTAAGTGCCCACTCAATCGATTCTATAGTTACAATACTCCGAGCCGAAGCCAGGGAATCGTAGCTACAAGAAAAGACATCAGGTTCATCCGAAGATGTAATATCCACACATCCAGGGAAGTGTGTGCTGAATAAGCATTCCAGAACTTCCTCATCAGAGGAAGTCAGATCGCCATTTGGCAAACAAAGTTCACTCGGGAATCCTTAGAATTCGCAAGGATTTTGTTTAACCGACTGACTTCACTCAAACTGGAAACATTTGTACAAAGGTTTTTTCCAGCCGGATAGTTCAGCAGACCTGAAAGCCTCTGAACCAGCCGAACGTCGTCTGTTCCAACTCTTTCTACATTGTTTCCTGAGTTTCGCCAGATCAGAGTTTCACCAAGGGGTTCCTCTTGTGATCTTCACAAACCGTAGAGGGCATGTTTCTGAAGGCATTATGGTTGTTTTTTTCAGTACATGTACAGGAATAATATCAATAATGAAATCTCAATACTTTGCCTAGCGCCCCCTTAAGCTTAATCGATTTTGCTCAAATTTTGAACGTAGCTTCTGGGAGCCCAAAACAACCGATTCAGAAGGTAAGACTTGGCATTTTTAAACTTTTTTTTTGTTTTTCATATAAGTGTGGGCCACCCTAATACACAATGATAAGTTTTGCAAAATATGAAGTAGATTCTGAGATAACTATCTTAGTAGCAACAGAGCAATGGCGGGTATTTCCTCGTCCTTAAAGGCCTTGTTAACCTCATCCAGTGTTGGTGACACTAGACTATTGACTTCTTAGTGGTGTTGAGATAAATCCATTGGCTCAGTCAGTGTACCTGTTATGACTATAGTACCTTTTCTTCATTTTTATTTATGTGTATTTTAACTTAAATGCTAACTCTACACTCAACACTATAGTACCTCTAATTCGCCATTATTGATACTCAACCTTTAATGATGCAAATCAACAAGAAAAAAAAATGTGATCAAAAAATTACGTTAACCCGTTTGTCCCCAGCTGCGAAATAAAAGCTCGAAAAATCGCCAACAGTCCATTTCCCAACAGAATTTGACCAAATTTTAAATACAAACTCGCTTAGCTCCAGCAACTAATACTACATTTAACAGGAGTAAGTAAATTCTTCGACTAGATTCTTGAGTATCCGGGATGACCTGGTTGAAATCAGGCCTTGAATTCATGAAACTAAAGCTATGTTCATTTAGAATCCGGAATGACAAAATTACGTATATCTTAGGGATGGAATAACAAACATAAAAGGTGAAGCCCTCAAAACAAAGGTTATTTATTGTACTTTCATGGAAAAATATCATTGAAATTATTTATTTTTATTTTTCACACATTTTTTCACTTTTTCAGTGTTGACCTCTCTAAAAATCTGCACAACGGTGGTAAATTTTAGCAACAACCCCTTCCACACGTTTGTTCAACAATCAAGTCATCTATGCAGTGTCCTGAGTGCCTTGACTAGTCTGACTAGGATTCCGAAGAAAAATTGCCAAACTTTTTTTTATTGCGAAATGAGAGGCAATTTGAGTGTTTTTTTCGTTGATAAACACTACCCATCTGTGACGATACCACTGAACGTCTCCGACTGTCATGGCAGCTCATCAAAATAGGTTAAACCTCTACATAGAGTAAGGTGGGGCAAAAGTTCGACCTTAGTTGAAAATTCAACCTATTTCAAAAAGTCGATGCAGATAAAAATAAATAAATACCGTGTGGTGATTCTACCATCCTTGAGCTAAAATTTTGCTGAACAAAGTTACGCCAAATGTCTTTTCAATTTTGAGTTACAACACTTTTTGTATGTGTGTGTTTTATCCGAACTCTTGCCCCACCACTGGGGCAAAAGTTCGAATCTAGTGTTTGTGGAATTTCGCTAACCGTAGCACACTATTTTGACACTTTGGTCATAGAAAAACTTGAAACCACTTAATATTTGATGTTAGAACTGGAATACACTTTAAAATTCGATTTGGATTTTACCCAAATCAGGGTTAAATTTACTACACCAAAAATTAGTAGTTTCCCGCCAAATTCAGATGAAACAACTTTTTTTTCAACTTTAATCGAATTTTCTCACTAATTCCATTACTCTTAGAGATAATATATACATTTTGCAGAATTTTAGGCTTATACCTAAAGTTGCCACATGAACCGAACTTTTGCCCCACAATTCGAACTTTTGCCCCACTATGTGTAAAATACGATTTCCAAATCTTTTTTGCAAAAAGTTATACATGCTAGAGCATCTTGAAAATATACCTAGTTACGCCCCAAAATAAAATATCGAATTTGATTTCATTAAAATTTCATTCCATGCGTTGGAAGGGCCATCGCATGTTACAATTTGTTGATCAAAAACCAACATTTTGGCATAACTTCTCGAAATATTGATCAATTTTCATAATTTCTGGAGTGAAAGACTTTTTTTCAAAAAGGGTTCGACCAACCTTGACACCCGAAAGAAATAATTTGAATTGAGCTCAAAAAATTCAAAAGAAACTCTTGCCCCACTCGAACTTTTGCCCCACTTTACTCTATCCCTTGTGTGCGTTTTTGAAAAGCAGCACGCGATTCTTGAGGCTGTCATCCTTGTATGAATTGGTTCTCATCATCTTGTTGCGAAAAAAACATGCCCAGATTTCGAACTTCTTGCCAAATCTTCAAATTCAAAGCAATCAATGAACCCAAGCTTTTTTCTTCCGAGAACACTTCCTTATGCCATGGTTAACAACATCTGTGCACATAACACATAATGGTTTTGACGATATTAACATTTTTCGCGACTGTCGTGCCTGACCACGCTAAATTTTCAACGTGTTTGTGCAAGATTTTTTTCCTTCTCTTGTCTTCAATCTGAAATAACTTTTCATTCGTTGCAAGAAAATCGATGAAATTCAAAGAGGATTAGTGTATGATCAGAGTGCTGCAAAAGAATGATGATTATGTTCATTGAGAGCGCCACTAGAAAATGTGACATGATTCCGGATTCTAAGTGAACATAGCTTTAATAAACCGTAATCACATATTTTACATACTTGGGGAACCTCTGTGCACTTCATAAACTCATATTTTATTATGTGTCAATGAGAAGGCCTTGATTATTTCGAGTAATCACATTTTGTAAGGACGGATTCGGGCAGTCCATCGAGAGATTCAGAGAATAGGGGGATTAGGGGCATAATGGACACCCGGGGCGAAATGGACACCCCTGTTTTTGCCGAAACCGTTGACTTTTATGTAAATTTTTTAATGCATAAGTGTAAAGCAACAAGTCATGGTTCTATTTTTCAAAAGTACCATTTATATTGCTCCAAAATAACCAAAATATCATCGAAATTGAAATATGTTCTTCATATGGTGAAATTCTTATAATTCCGGAGCAGCAGCAAATAAGATATTATGAGTGTTGGAGTGTGTCCACCATAAAAACAAGTGAATTGTTACCTTATCTACATGTATACGGAGATTTAGCAATGGATGAAGTATTTTATTTTTGATCAGAATTTACTTAAAATAGCAATTTATATGTTGTAGTCGATTCGGGGCGAAATGAACACCGGCAATTACAAATGGATGTACGCGCATTGCATACTGTTAGGCGTTTTAGATAGTTTGGAAAAAATCAATCCGATTATTTTAGCCTAAAGTTCACTTAATTAACTTTGATGTTATGTAAACTCATCTAAGATGGAGTATTACATCTGTGGCATTGATCTCTGTAGGCAAATTTCTTAACTGACCGATGTTACCAAAGAATTTGCATAAAATATGCAGGGGTGTCCATTATGCCCCGATGGGTGTCCATTTCGCCCCGTACCTTTCCTGCCAGCCCTAAAAAACACACGATTTAAAATTCGTTATTTCTTCACAATAAAGACATTCTACCTGCTGTAAATGATTGAAATACGGAGGAAACAAGTTAAAGTTGTAAGTCAACTGATAATATGTTAAGTTTTTCTTCGTTATACAGGTCTAACGTACTCATTTGCTTAGGGTGTCCATTATGCCCCTAATCCCCCTATAAACAGTAGTAGAAGGGCAACACATTTTCTGAAGATGTCTCCGATGGGGTCAATAAGGGAATCATATCTCGGGTTTAATGTCATTTGAAAACAACAAACGCACATGTAGACTTGAATGGTTCATGAGTATGAATGTTCAATATCCCAAGAACTCAAAGGAGACCTTTCTAAGAATCTCAAAATCGAACCAGTAGAAACTTCAACTATCATTGAGCAACGGAATATGTAAACTCCCATTGAAATACTTCATTAAGAAGAAAGTTACGGTGGTGCAAATCGTACTTGGCCTTATTTTTACCCGACTTGACCCAGTGACCCACCGGCCTTACTCCGTCCAGAAGTCCAAGATAGTTTTGATTCCATTTATTCCTAAAAATAGTGCGTTGTGCGAGATTGTATTCAACATTTGGTCAAATTCTGTTAAGAAATTAACTGTTGGCAATTTTTTGAACTTTTATGTCACAGCTGGAGACAAACGGGTGAACAAAAGATTGTTACACTTATTCAAACTTCACAATTTGCCCAAAATAATGATGGAAATAAATCATTTTCTTTAAAATTTCGGCTTCCTTGCACCCAATATTCCATAGTGCATCAATTAGGCTGATACAATTTTTTTTTTACTTTTTGTCTCACCCCCTTCAAAAATGCTTGACTGGATTTTGCATTTTGAGGGGGCAGATAAAAAAATATTTATCAAAATATCGGGTCTTACCAAAACAAATTTAACAAATCCGATTAGTTTTTAATATTTTTCAGATTAAACGCTTTATTATTTTTATCCCCCCCCCCTCGACCTGCCAAAGAGTGGTGGGACAAAAAGTGAAATAAATATTTATAACGGCCTTAAGGCTAATCCCATAAGGAATGGAGTGGAAGTGGACTGAAGTGGAACTGAAATAAAAAAATATGTCTATAACTGGTATCATTTGCACACGCCGTAATAAATACTAAGAGTGGCTTTGGCTCTCTTCCTATATTTTTCTTGTAAAGTATGAAAACAAATCTATCATTTGACATATCGACGACATTCGTCGATCTTTTTCTTATTTTTGTAGAAATTGTTTTTCTTAGGTAGTACGATAACTGGTGCAGGCACTCTACTGTGAATTTGTACGCCAAACTGGGCCGAAATCCAAATTTTCATAAACGTTGGTGCCTTGGAACAAATATAAAAACTAATTTTATTTGAAGCTTGTGTAGATACTTGATTTGATGAATCATCCCTAGCCGGATTTTATACTCAGCGGAGCTGTCAAAAAAGTAATATGAAATTAATTTTAGGTACCAAAACAAAGTTTTAAAATCTGAAAAAAATATGTAGTGGGAAAAAAATGCTGTTTCGTACAAAATTCGAAAACCAACATTTTTTTTTATTTAAAACCTAATTATAAATTGTTCTGTCACTATAATAATGCAGTATGTTCATTACGCTATCTAAATGAAAATTTTCAACAGCTGTGTTAAAAATGTAGCTAAAGGATATCACATAAACGTTAGAATGGTCTAATTTCGTTGGAGTAGAATGGCGGAAAACCTTTTTTTTTGTTTTTGTTTCTTTAGTTGTGGCAAGTACAATGTTTCAACCACGCCCAGTACTATGCTCTCGTTCAAAACATTGAAGATAACGTTGGCATCTCACAGAAAACAATCCCAACATTTTTGTACGATGAAGAAAAACTTTTTTAGTGATAATCAGGTTTCCGAAAATTGAAGGAGAATAACTGATAATGCTCCAGTAGGATTGTGGCAACCGACAGTGAAGCAAGCGTTCAAATTTTGAAATAGCTCCAGTCCAAGTTCTTAATAATCTAAGCGCTTAAGTATCGTTGTTGTGCACGTTGTTCTCGTTCGGAAGTGTAATGGATGCACCAACCAGACTATCAGAATCGATAGAGAAGGAGATAGTTAGCACCAGTAGTGGCGATACCGTTACATTAGTGTGGCAAAATTTGACCATTAGCAGCCAAACACGAAGCAGCTGGACTACAATTGTGCATAATGTAAGCGGTACATTGCTTCCGGGGAGCCTGGTGGCTCTAATGGGACCCAGTGGGGCCGGCAAGAGTACTCTGATGGCAGCGTTGGCCCATCGGAGCTCAGGTGAGTAGTTTAGAAACTCATTTACTTAGAATATATTGTTGTTAACTCACTTTGTATTTTTTACATTTAAGTTCTTTTATGACTTTGATATGTTTTGTAAAAATTGTCTAGAGTGTTGAATAGAATGACCCAAACAAGATCAATGTTCGAAATTAGAAATATTTTTATAGAACATTTGGAAGACGAGTGAGACTGAAAAGTGATAAGACACATTTGCATAACAAATGCAAGGAATGCCATCGCTACCGAAGAATGAATTTTAAATATGACGTGAATGCAGTAATGAAGGTTATCAATCTAGACAAGAACGGAAATAGCATTTTTTGTGGAGTAGTGAAGTAGTAAAGCAAACAAAAAACGTATTATCACGTGATTGGTTGTTCATTCATAAATTGCATACATGCATTATTGATCTGATAACACAGTGAAACATATTTTTTGATTTCGAATGTGAACTTTTTTTTTCTTTTAACTTATGTGTCTGACAGATTTCGGGTCGCTGAATCCGAATTTGGACCTCTATTAGCTCCAGCACGTTACAATTTCGAGCTATACCTCCATTTATAGGGCAAAATATGCGATGTTGGGCTTTTTTTTTACTTCAAGCCAATAGGGATGCATTTTTTTAAGTAATCAAAGGGTAAATTGGTCGATTTATGCAATATATTACCATATCATATTTGATCATTTAATATTACGTACAATATATGCAATATAAATCAGACTCTAAAAGTTGCACACAAGTTAAGCGATAACTTAAAATGCTTTCAAATTTGATTCGGAAAAATTAAATATTTTGCATAATTTGTTTGCTTAGTTAATTTGATATTGTACCGTGTGTAACCTTAAAAATGCCTAACAGCTTGCGGTAAAAAAAAAAACAAAATTGCTTATTTTGCTGAATAAATTGAGGTGTAGCTCGGTGTGTCAGAAACACATAAATCCGGTTTTGAGACAGATCAAGTTTTTTTCGTTGTATAATAATGAATCTCAACAAAATCTACTCGAGAATGTTTGTGTGTGAACTGATTTTGAAGTACAAGATATAGGAGAAGAATGAGAAAGGTGTAACTTGACTGAATATTCCACATTTTCCAATTTTTTTCAGAGCTTTAGATATCTCATATAGTATTCGTATTTTCAATTATTCGCTTATTCATAATGTCTTATTTGTCTCAGTCAGCAAAAAAACAGTCTCAATTAACAAAGCGTTGACATAGGGCACGGATAAGCAACTCGCTACTGGAATTGTCCCCCATTACCTCACAACTAATCATTCGCTGTTATCATCGGGAAATTTGCTAGAAATGAAAAAAAAAACACAAAAGTGAATGTACTCTTAATCTTTATTGGTTGTTGTTTCAGTCAAGCGTACTGAACCAAATCATGTTGTACATAGGGAAGTGGAACCATCTCGGCAGGGGTCCTATTTTGGGCACTTTTCTGCTATAACTCAGCCACTTTTGAACCAATTGACACAATTTTTGGAACGCGATGATATACGTATAGTATCTAGCCGTGTACAAAATTTCAAGTCAATTGGTTTAGAATTGACTGAGTTAAAGCGAAGAGTGCCCAAAATATCGGCCGCTGCCCAAGTGGTTCGCTACCTTACATATTCTATAGACCGAAGTGATCAGCATAGGAACACAATAATGTATCATGAATTTCATTTGATACAAATAACGCAAATCAAATATGAAAACAAATCTGGTAGATGACCAATCACTTTTTCGCTAAAGCTAGCTTAGCTTAGACTGACTGCACATATCTATGGTTGCTACTCCGTCATTGACTCGAACCAATGACAGTTGCACTATGAATCAACTGAATAATTGACTGGGAGTGGTCAACATTCTCACTGTGCACGCTTCAGAGGCTCTCTTTAACAGTACAATAACGGCGCCGGCCACGTCCTTGCAGTCAGGTTGGAAGAGTGAAGGAATGTTAATAGCAACCTTTGTTATGTGAAAGTAGGCGTTTACCGCACGTCTCCACCAAAGGCTGCAGGAAGGAGTGATTGTTAGTAGGGCAGGTATCGTTGGGTCAGGATTCACTTCGATAAGTAATATGACCTTTTGGAGTTGCAGTATGCCGTGCAAACTGCAGTGATGTCGTTCGCTTCACGCGGCAAGCAAACAACCAACCACCCTCGTCAGGTGGTTGCTCAATATTTACTACAAATGAAGCAACAAAGTGCTATTGTTCGCATCACGCGGAAAGCAAACAATCGACCACCCACGTCAGGTGATCGTTTAATATTTACTATTAAAGACGCGACAATACATACAAACTTAAGTGCTATTGCTCACTCCGCTCGGAAAGTAAACAATCAGCCACCCGCGTCAGGTGGACACTCAAGATTTACAACAAAAGACGTGTCAAAACATGCAATCTGATGCGCTATTGCTCGCTTCACGCGGAAAGCAAACAGTTGACCACCCACGTAAGGTGATCGCTCAATATTTATTCATAAAAATACATACAACAAATATACATGGACAGATACATAGAAAAACAGTATGTCGTTAAGAGATTGGACAAAAAAAAATGAAATTCAATAAAAAGAAGAGATAGTTTGTAAAATGCCATCCCGAACAGTGACAAAATGGAACAAAAATCCAAGTCGACACTCATGGTGACGAACTATACAAAGTCAATGAAAAAATATTTGAAAAGAGAATATTATAAACATATGGTATAAAATTGTATTAATATAATAATTGATGTAGAATCCATAGAAAGAGAATAACAAGGAACAAACTCACCGGATAATCGCCTGCCATCAATCGAACCAAAAATGCGAAACGAAAAAAAATCGGAGCACCGAAGGCAACGCGTGCGCGAATCCGGCCTCTAGTTGCCGAGCCGTCACTACACACACTGACTGAAGCCGGGTCTTCTTCCTCTGCCATCAACCGTACCAAAAAGCGCAAAAAGCAAATGGAAAAAAAACTAAATCGGGGTACCGAAGGCAACGCGCGCGCAAATCTGGCCTCCAGCTGCCGAGCGGTCACTACACACACTGACTGAACAATGACCAATCACTTTTTCGCTAAAGGAGATAAATGTAGGGCCCGGGAACATCTGAGCTGGAGGCCATTTTTGGGTACTTTGTGCAAGACCAAGGTGCTCAAAATAGGTTCGCCAAACCAAAGAGTTCCTGATCCTATGATTATAATTATTATTATAATTATCACAAGTTTTCCTTATGCTGACATACTACTTTAGAGATGTCTGTACTTGAATCCGAGACTGACTGCCACAGCAACTATTGTGCAGCTTCACAGTGGTTCAGGTTTAGCTGTGTAACCTGCATTATCGTCGGTTGATTCAACCTCCTCGCGTGCCTTGACATTTAGGTCCGCCCGTCATGTGATCCTTGTTTGCCGTGCAAATCAGACATGTTGGTTCTAATTTACTCTCCCTAGCGATGTGGCCTTCCGCTCCGCATTTCCTGCAGAGTTTGCTCCTTCGGGGCCTTTGCACGCCCACGACTTGTGTCCTTACTCGAAACACTTGAAGCACGCCACTGCACTGACCAGCCTACTTTGATCTTGTCGACTGCAGTCGCCTTGTTCACCTCTCCTACGAAGAGCTTTTTTTTCCTTCTAAACCATAGGGGGATAATCTGCTCAACAGACACCCTAACAGAAGGTTAGGGTAGTGTAGGTCTGAGGCCGTCTCCTTCAACAAAAGTAAAAGCCAGGATTACTCTCTCCTCGTACCCACTAAACCATTCCTATGGTCGCCAAACCCTACGTCTCTCCGGAACCACCAAGAATGTATTGCTTCAGAGAGGGGCTAGTGCACATCGCACCCTCAAGGTTAGCTGCGTAGCCTAGCAGCAACAAACATCGATGACTCGCTCTGGAGAGTCCATCACGGTAACATGCTGGCGCTTAGTCAGTTTCCCGAGTGGTCCTCGCCACTCCCTTTGTCCTCGGAAGGCGGGCAAGGTAAACCCCGCCCGCGCCCAACTGCTTTGCAGACATCAAGAACTGATGCCCACGTGCAACCCGATCTGACCTGCTGAAGGCAAGGGTATCACTACCTTTCAGGCCCTATCAGCTGCACCAGAAGGTTGCTGACAGCAGGGTCTCCACCTGCCCCGACTCTTGTCGGGGACCCCTTTCCAACCGCGGGCTCGGATCCAACCCAGTAGACCGACGCCACCACAGCACCGCTACCGGGACTTCCTCTCCGTGGCCACTTAATCGTTGTAAGGGTCGATCTCGACCGCAGGGCACCGGTATGACCTACGAAGCCGACTCCGAACCCCTGAACCACCTCTTGTACTGCATCTGAACTAGCCATTCTCCGAGTCCACGCGCCACCTCCTCTGTAGCTCCCAGACGATATGGGTGATAGCCGTTGAAACGGCGTTCCAGCCAAACTCATCCCTACACATCCTCTGGACCAAGTTGTCCGGGTTTGTGTCCTCCCCGCATGTGGCAAGCATACGGTCACGCATTGTGCGAAAACGCGGGCACACGAACAAAACGTGTTCCACCGTTTCCTCTACACCATTGCCCACTGAGCATTCGGGAGAATCCGCATGCCCGAAACGGTGTAGATACTGTCGGAAGCAACCATGACCTGTAAGGACCTGTGTCAGGTGGAATGTAACTTTCCCATGGCGCCTATTAATCCAACTATCTACCCTCGGTATCAACCTATGGGTCCACCTCACTGATAAGAATGCTGATAGGCACCATACCAGTAATGACGCAGAGAGCGTCGTGTGACATGGTACGGTATGAGCTCGCAACCCTCAGGCACATAAGCCTCTAAGTACTTTCCAGCTTCCGTCGGTAGCATTTAGTACTTAGCGCGGTGCCCCACGCCTGGCCGCCATACCTAAGTATGGACGTAGCAACACTAGCCAGAGGCTTGCGCTTACTGGCGTACACCGCAGAGCTATTGGACATCATCCGGGACAGTGCCGCAATAGCTGTGGAGGCTCTTTTACAGGCATAATCGACGTGGCTACCGAAAGTAAGCTTATCGTCGATCATCACGCCCAAGTGTTTGACGGAGCGCTTTGACAGGATAGTGCACTCTCCTACACTGATCTCCGTCTGCTGCTCCGACTTCAGGTTATTAACAACCGTCACCTTTGTCTTGTGGTGAGCCAGCTCCAGTTTCCTGGACCGCATCACCGCCTCCACAACCTTGATCGAGTGGTTGGTAGTCAACTTTACCTCCTCGATCGTTTCACCGTAGACTTCAAGCGTAATGTCGTCGGCAAATCCGACAATCACCACTCCCACTGGGTACTCTAACCTCAACACCTCGTCGTACATGACATTCCATAACACCGGACCCAGGATGGAACCTTGCGGGACTCCTGAGGTTATGTGAAAGCACTTCCGACCCACCTCCGTGTCGTAGACGAGTACACGATTCTGAAAGTAACTTCCGAGAATCTTGTACAGGTACTCCGGTATCAGACGCAAGAGCGCATCGGCAATAGCAGACCAGCTGGCGCTATTAAATGCATTCCTTACATCCAGAGTCACTACCGCGCAAAAGCGAATTCCCCTCCTCTTAGGCTCGAGTGCTTTCTCGGCTGTTTTTGTAACCGACAAGATAGCGTCTACGGTGGACCTCCCCTTCCGGAAGCCGTACTGGTTGCTCGAAAGAACCTATGAAGAGCTTGATCATGACGATCTGCGTGCCTGCCGGACCCTTTCGCAAGTGGATCGATGCACTTGGTGCATCTACCTCGCACTGCTGCTGAGCTGCACTGAGCTCCTCTGCGTCGGTGATCTCGTCCAGGTTTTTACACTGGAGGGTCGCCTCCGCCGTTAGGGCTCTCACCTGCAGCCTAGGGCTGAAAATCTCTATAATAAAGTAATAATTTGTTATGTTGGTGTAGTAGGCTGTGAAATGTGTATAACTAGAGAAGAGGGAATAAACGTCATTATTGTTCAGATTACCACCGAAACCAGATGTATTATTGGAATACTACATTGGCGACTGAGGATGAACAACTTCTGGAGGAAAAAGAGCGTATTCGAATACTGTAGTAATCAAAGACGAGGTGGAGTCTAAGAAACGCCTGAGTGATCGCGAACCAATTGCACATATTGAGAAAACCCTGAAGACCACAACAAACATCCGGACGAAGAGTGGAATTAGGATATCATGGTGCGCAGGATTGAAACAGCCCATTTTGAATCTACTAATTGTGGGTGTTCGGTAACTATTACTACATTAATGTTTAAATATGTACTCTCCAGTCCGGTAAAACAGGTGATTACTGCACTGATACATACATTGCTGATCCACATTGGAAATCGTCAATTACATTTAACATGCATCCTGATGCAGCGCTATTGCTTTTATCACAAGCACGGTGATAATTACAAGCGAGAGAATTTGAGTGTGCTGTACAAAACACAAATGATGGATTTAAGATAACCAAAACAACAATTAATGATCGGTTGTCATTTGAAGTTTTTCGTGATGTGATATTTTCATGATTGCTATGATCTTTTGCTCAAATTAAAACAGCAACAAAGAAGCGCCCGTCTAGCGAATTGGGAGTCGTGAGTTCGAGTCTCACCGGAGTACGTGGATTTCTTTTCATAATTTCAAATCTCAATTTGTTCATCGAGCACATGTTCTGTTGTGCACATGGATGTCAAAGCATTTTCAACAGTGTAATTTCCCACATGGCTTGGTCAGCCAAAGCAAAATCAAGAAATTGACATTTGTAAGGTGCTACGGTCACCCTTACCGTATTCGGTCGGCCGAGGACCGACCCGTCGAGAGTCCGACTGCACACTAATTGCCATACCAATAAGTGATTGGAAGGCAGTGCCCGAAGCTCTCGACAATTAAAAATAACTTCCTCTCCCGCTTTGACATACATGTGCACAACAGACAATGTGTTAGATGTTCATCTAATCCCATCCGAAGGGGGTTTGGATTGTGAAAAGAAGATAACCATGTGCGATTGTGGAATCGAGTTCAGTTCTAGGCCTGCTGGCGACGGAGATAGTCGAGTGACTCCGTAGCTTGAAGGAATAGAAGCGCCCGTCTAGCGAATTGGGAGTCGTGAGTTCGAGTCTCACCGGAGTACGTGGATTTCTTTTCATAATTTCAAATCTCAATTTGTTCATCGAGCACATGTTCTGTTGTGCACATGGATGTCAAAGCATTTTCAACAGTGTAATTTCCCACATGGCTTGGTCAGCCAAAGCAAAATCAAGAAATTGACATTTGTAAGGTGCTACGGTCACCCTTACCGTATTCGGTCGGCCGAGGACCGACCCGTCGAGAGTCCGACTGCACACTAATTGCCATACCAATAAGTGATTGGAAGGCAGTGCCCGAAGCTCTCGACAATTAAAAATAACTTCCTCTCCCGCTTTGACATACATGTGCACAACAGACAATGTGTTAGATGTTCATCTAATCCCATCCGAAGGGGGTTTGGATTGTGAAAAGAAGATAACCATGTGCGATTGTGGAATCGAGTTCAGTTCTAGGCCTGCTGGCGACGGAGATAGTCGAGTGACTCCGTAGCTTGAAGGAATAGAAGCGCCCGTCTAGCGAATTGGGAGTCGTGAGTTCGAGTCTCACCGGAGTACGTGGATTTCTTTTCATAATTTCAAATCTCAATTTGTTCATCGAGCACATGTTCTGTTGTGCACATGGATGTCAAAGCATTTTCAACAGTGTAACAAAATTGGGATTCGTTAATGTGGATTATTTTCTGAAGTTTCTTATGCTGAGCAAATATGAAAATGAGTGTATTGATTGCGAGCAATTGTTCATATAGTTAAATTGGTAAATGATATGTCGGGTATTAGTTATGCAAATTCAAGATATTGGATTGAAATTACCGCATTACAAGTTAAAACGATGGATCATTAGACAAACATTAATGCCTAAATAAATATTTCGCATAACAACATAGCCTGATAAATGAAAATGCTATTCCAATGGTAAATTAATGAATATTATAACTTGTACATTTGGAAGTTACCATAAAGCATACACCATCGATCTTGCGAGAAGCCGCCTTTCATTCGCTACCAAAAGCATAGACTCAAATAATATTCAATAAAAAGTTAAAAATACTTCTTTCTCTTTTTGGTTCCTCTCTCGCACTAAACATTGAAAAAACATTTCAAGCCATAATGTTTGATGATACTAGATGCATGTGGTCGGAAAAATGCGAGGTGGAACGATTAAATTATGAACACTCGGCATCATTATTAGATTTTGATTGCGTATTTTAGACAATTACACCAGAAAAATGCATTCTTATCATAGTTCATTGGCTGAAAAAAAAATATGCTATACACAATCTAGAAAGTAATGGCATCGAAACTTATCGATTAAAAAAAATCCAACTATGATCATTTTGGAATTTATAGAACAATGACAATGATTCAGTTGGTTCACCGATTCATAAAATGCGAGGATACCCTATTTAAATCTAGTTTATTTTGCATAAAAGAAAAGGAAACGTGAATAAAGCTTTATTAATTTGCATTATCCTTCTGATTAAAAAAAAATTATAAAGAGATAATACTAAGCCTCTTGCAAAACAATCTATAAAAAAATATGATAAATTCATAATTTGGACGTCTAGATCATTATTAAGTTAATGAATTTGTTGGTAACATTATATTCCTGGATAGTGTTTTATGGTATACAATTATATGCAGAATTTCAAAACTTGAAAAGTAGTAACGTACTTCTCCATTAAATAAATGTCAAAGATTTCATATCAAGTAACATCAAACATTTTAATTAATCAAATAAAACCAGCATTGCGAAAATTAAATTAGACCAATCCTGCTGAACTGTATCATTGGCTTTCCCGACGCGGTGAGAACGATTTGAATGTTTCGAATATCCTCGAAATATAACAATTGATAAACGAAGATGTAATTTCCTAAAAAAAAAGTTCACCATATTTGTAAATATGGTTGAAGATTATTGAGCCTAGATAGATAGTATACACTATTTACAAATGTACAATGTTTTGCTATATTAAAACAACATCGCTACATGGCTTACCTGTTTTGTTCTGCATTGGTTGGTCACATGTACAACTGTGTCTTTAAAATTGATTTAAAATTTCACGTTACATGATGCCACGGATAAATACAATGGTGAAATTATATGAACTATAAAAATAAAGGTGCGGGTCAAATTTCGTTAACGCATAATAAGCAGAGAGTAAAGGGAATAGTCGATTCATTCCGGTCTTCTTCTCCAAATGAAACGTAGAGGATAGAAAAATCCTAGTCCGTTTCTGTAAAAGGAACGTAGGGAGATTATACATTCATTCGGCCCAATTCTGCAACGAATTGAAGGAATAATAAATCGTCTAGTCCGCTCCTAGTTCAAAAGTAGAGAGTAAAGGGAATACTTAAAGTAATTCCGGTCTACTTCTCCATAAGAAACGTAGAGGATAGATTTTATCCTGGTCCGTTTCTGTAAAAGGAACGTAGGGAAATTTATGGAAATTCAGTCCATTTCTAGAATGAAATGAAGGAATAACATAAATCATCCAGTCCGCTCCTAGCTGAATAGTAGAGAGTAAAGGGAACACTGATTCCGGTCTACATCTCCATATGAAACGAAGGAGATTCGAAAATCTCGGTCCGTTTCTGTAAAAGGAACGAAGGGAGATTGTGGAAATTCGGTCCATTCCTAGTATGGAATGAAGGAATAAAACAGATCGTCCGGTCCGCTCCTGGGTTAAGATAGTAAAAGGAAAACCGATTCCGGTCTACTATGATATGAAATGAAGAGGAATAATCCTGGTCCATTTCTGTAACAAGAATGAAACGAGATCGTGGAATATTCGGTCCGGTTCAGGAAAGAACCGCAGGAATAAAACCAATAGAATAAAACCACAGCATTAAACAAATCAAATCCGTTTCATAAAATTAAAAAAAAATATATGTATATGAAAATTTAAAAGATTGGCTAGTCAAGCTAAATGTTGAATCAGTACCATAATGATATGATACGTGATGTTAGAATTACTATGCATTGCTTTTAAAATACATGTGACAGTAAAACATACATGTCACGGAGAAAATCCGAAGAAGCATTGTGAAAAATGACAAATAATACTAATCATATTCTATTTTACATTGTTTACTTTTATAAGGGCGAGAAGAAAAACAACCATGGATAAGTATATTGCACAAGCAAACAATTGATATATAATGTTATTGTGTCCTATTTACTAAAACTTCTTCCCCAACAGATTCAGAAGAATGAATTATTCATCCATGCATTTAATGACAGGAAGATCATCTGTGATTGACCACAAAGGAATCAAAAGGAACAGGAACATTAACAGTAGTTGAAGGAGCAAACAATATCCAAAAGTAAACAAGTCAGACATCTTGTGATGATAAAATCAAACGTCTAGCCTTTAGTTTATGATTAATGTACTAATTAATTCTTCATTAAAGATAAGGAGAGATGTAGTAGGCTGTGAAATGTGTATAACTAGAGAAGAGGGAATAAACGTCATTATTGTTCAGATTACCACCGAAACCAGATGTATTATTGGAATACTACAGTTGGTTCGACTGTGATTCAAGTTTGGAAATAGGTTCCGCTTTGCAGTCTTGTTTTATTGGAACAAACTATTTAATTTTGGCCGACGTTTCAACACCGGGTTCGGTGTCTTCTTCAGGGAAAACAAAGTAATTTTTCCATGAAGAAGACACTGAACCCGGTGTCGAAAAGTCGGACAAAATTAAATAGTTTGTTCCAACAAAACAAGACTGCAAAGCCAAACCTATTTCCGATAAAGTAAAAATAACAATAAATTACTCAATGCTCCTTCCATTCCAGCGGACATCACCACAACAGGCGAAATTCGACTTAACGGCAACAGAACCGGTCCCTACATGTACAACATCAGCGGAATCATCTACCAAGATGAGCTATTCGGCGGGGAGCTAACAGTTGGCGAGCATATGCACCTCATGGCCAATCTAAAACTGGGACCCTCGATGTCTACTCACCGGAAACACGTTTTGATTAACGACCTGTTAATTCAAACAAACCTACTGCAATCCTACCACACCCGAATCGGCCAAGTCGGCGTACGAAAGACCATCTCCGGTGGCGAAAGAAAGCGTCTTGCCTTCGCAGTAGAATTGCTTTCCCATCCGAAGATACTGTTCTGTGACGAACCTACAACCGGACTGGATTCGTACAACGCTAGCCAAGTGGTGCAGATGATGCGAAGATTGACACGATCCGGAACATCGGTCATGTGCACTATCCATCAACCGTCGGACGAATTGTTCTACATGTTCGACAGCGTGATCCTGCTCTCGAACGGGCGGACAGCATTCATGGGAAGGCCCCATGAAGCGATACGGTTCTTCGATCGATTGGGGGTGGTTCGGCCAGAGCATTGCACAACTGCTGAGTACTTCATCGGCTGCCTTTCGAGTTGTAGGAATACTTCAAATCGAGTGCGACCCGAATCGATATGCGACCAATATGAACGCAGCGACGTCTACCATCAACAGAAGTTGCTCATAAGCTCCGAAATTCTGTTGTCGGAATATGGCTACAGATCATCATTTGAAACGAGCGAATCTCATCTGCGAAACAACTGGTTCTACACGTTGAATTGTTTGATCAGAAGGAACTTTCTCTGTTCTCATCGAAATCCACAACTGCAGTACATGAAACTGGCACAAAGGCTTGTAAAATCTAGCACTCCAATGCAGAAATCAAAGGAATCATCCCAATTACTTTCGTATTCCTAGGTTATCGCCATTTTGGTAGGACTGTGCTTTTCCAGCACAATTGACCTGAGCCAAAGCGGAGCTCAAGCCGTGCAGGGAATTATCTTTCTAATCGTTTCGGAGAATACCTTTCTGCCGATGTATGCCGTTTTGTCGGTATTTCCGGAATCCTTTCCGTTGTTTCTGCGAGAACGTAAGGCGAACCTGTATGGAACGGCGCAGTTCTACATCGCCCAGATTGTGGCCATGGTGAGTAACGTATGAATGAATGTCAAGTTATCAGCACCGATTCTCCTTTTTAATTTCAGCTTCCGTTTGTCCTGCTTGAGTCCACAACGTTCATCCTGATAGTGTACTACCTGGCACATCTTCGACCTACTCTACTAGGACTTGTTTGCACCGTGGCCGCTTGTACCTTGGTCATGAACGTCTCCATGGCGTGCGGATGCTTTTTCTCCACAATGTTCTCCTCCGTTCCGATGGCTATGTCCTACCTAGTTCCCTTCGATTACATTCTGATGATAACGTCCGGAATCTTCATTCGGATATGGTACGAATCGATAGGGTGTATAATACCTTCGTCTGAACAATGATTGGAATGTAATTTTTTCAGGACCATACCGAAGGTGCTTCGCTGGATGCCCTTCATATCGTGGATGATGTTTGCTAGCGAAGCCATCTCCGTTGCTCAGTGGGATGGAATCGATTATTTGGGT
Organism: Aedes albopictus; assembly: GCF_035046485.1. Taxonomy (NCBI): domain Eukaryota; kingdom Metazoa; phylum Arthropoda; class Insecta; order Diptera; family Culicidae; genus Aedes; species Aedes albopictus. The sequence goes on along the minus strand of NC_085138.1, from coordinate 61,504,628 downwards.
AAGCCTATGTATGTAATCACTAAACTCCCAAGTCTGACATGGCATCTATCAAATTTCAGATTGCGAAGGAATACCCGACAGAGCCTGTCTACACGATGGAGATGACGTTCTTCAACAGTATTCATTCGGCCGCCAGCATTTGCCGTTGGATTTTATCGCGCTGATTGTTCAGTATTTCCTGTATCACGGTTTAGCTTTGCTATTTTTACATAAGCGGGCTTCAAAGTCTTAATAAAGAGACTTCAAAGAAAACGTGTGTAATTAAAAAAAAAAATATTGTTCAAGTTCAAAAAGTTAAAAAAAAAGTATAAGTAGATTACTATTAATTCTAAGTTAGTTTGTTAGTTTCAGTCCTGAGTACCCATGGTGGTGCAGAGGGTCGAAAACGAAATGACAGATCTCCATCGTCTTGACCTGTGGCCAGGCCCCTGCGTAGAGTGTGACGGTCTCATCTCCACTATCGCTCCCGAATTTCTGTCGCTATCGGCTTTTGATGACATCGACGATGGAGCTCCACGTTGGAAACCCAATTGTGAGGCCACCATGCACGAATTATATACTGCAGGCATCGATTGATGAAGACCTGCGCAGCCTTTGGGTGTTCTTCACTGATACATACCAGGTTTCACTGGCGTATAGCAGCACAGATTTCACGTTCGAGTTGAAAATTCGGGTTTTGGTGCGTCGACTGATTTGGTTGTTTTTCCATACATTTCTTAAACTCGCAAAAGCAGCCCACGCCTTCTTGATCCGTGCACCTATGTCGATCTTGGTTCCGCTATCGGCCGCCATTTGACTACCAAAACATTGGAAGCTTTCAACAATCTCCACTGATTGCCCAGCTACCGTAAAGCTGGAAGGGTTGACCAAGTTTACAACCAACGATTTGGTTTTGTTGACGCTAATGGTAAGACCTGCCGCTGAAGAGGGATTGGCAAGATCATCGAGCTTGCTCTGCATATCAGAGCGCCGTTGAGCTAAGAGAGCAACGTCATCAATCAATTCAAAGTCATTCAGGTGCTCCATGGTAATAGGATGTCACAGCAAATCACGATTTGGTTTACGGTCAATCGCACCAACCAGGATCTCGTCGATTACGATGAGGAACAGTAGCGGTGATAGTATACATCCTTGCCCTCACTACTCCAGCAACCACCCGGATGGGATCGGACAAAACACCGTTGTGCAGTACTCTGCACGAAAATGCCCTGTACTGTGCTTCAATGAGGCCGATGATTTTCTCAGGGACACTCTTGCGCCTGAGGGCTTCCCACATGTTTAAGTGATTGAGACGGTCGAAAGCTTTTTCGTAATCAATGAACACCAGGTAGAGAGACTCTTGGAATTCAGTGATTTGCTCCAGTATTATACGGACCGTGACAATATGGTCCACACAGGATCATCCGGCACAGAAACCTGCTTGCTGCCGTCGGAGAGTTGCGTCAATCTTCTCCTGTATCTGGTTAAGGATCACTTTGCAGAGGACTTTGAGAACGATACACAGTAATATTTCTTATCCAGAGAAATCATCCAACCTGGCGGAACAAAGAAGACCTGTTCCGCAAACGTCAAACCACTGCACACTTTAAAAAGTATGCACACAACCTTGCAACTGAAATAAATTGGCGAAAATTGAAATTATGTTTAATGGTGTTTTAACTGCATTCAAAAGTGCAGAGACTACACCTCATGTAGTTTAAAAACAATTTACATATTGCAGCATTAATTCAGGCCAAACATTTCAATAGGTCCTATCTGCAATTGAGAGGCTCTCTTTGTTCACTTTCTCTTTCAATTATTGCAATGTAATGGTACACTATTCAGCTATTTTTGCAGTACAAATCAAAAGACGATTGTTTTGACCATTCACTACAAAAAGTATGAAAAATCTGTATATGTTCAGAGTATTATTTGGTTAATTTATTATATTTTGATCAATAAAAGTGCCAAGTGTTTTCAACTTTTTCAAACTCTCTTAATGTAATATTTTATACAGGACCTCAAAACCTCAAACGTAGCTCCATATGAAAGCCTTAGGTTTAAGCTGTAACAAAAAAAATTGAAAAAGTTAAATCGAGTACATTATAGAGAGTTAAAATGTTTTAAAAATGTGTTCAAAAATCTTATAAGTTTTACTATAAGTTCTAAAACTTTCAGAAATCTTATTCGATCTCGCTCAAAATTTCACCAATGGAGCATTAATATATGATTCATGATTGGTCAAAATTTCAGCGTTTTTGATTGACTTATAAAAAAGTTATAAGCATTTGAATAAAAAATTATTTTGACAAAAAGATTGCTCTACGGACAATGGACTACCCGCTTGGCACACACCCACAGTTGATCAGCAGAAGTAAATCAATTTTATTTTGTATGATGAAAAGCATCTAAACTTGAATTACTTGAACTAGAAAGCATTTACTGAAAAAATATTTGGTAGGCTTAATAGTAGTCACCATTGTGCACAACCACTACCAAATATTTTTTCGAATAATGTATTCCACCTCGATAAATTTGCCTTTAGATGCTATTCGCCATACAATATTTTTGCGATTTACTTTTAGCGATTTTTCGCGCATAGAAGCTAGCGCCACATTGGTCGATGCGGAGAATAGGAAAACAGCCGATGCAGTTTTAATTCATTGTTTGATACACTGTAGTTGTTGACTTAGCTTAAGATAGCAGCCGAAATTCAGGGGCCGCAATTATAAAAAGTAATATCTGAACACATGTCAGGTAAAAACCGTATTAACAATAGTTTGTCGTTTTTTTTGCTTTCATATGAAAAATAAGTGCAATCAACGTATCCAACGATTTCATTAAGTATTTTTTTCCAAGTATTCCTTGAAGTGTTTCTGTGAGAATTCCTTCGGACAAGGTAAACACTTACCTTGCCTTCGGGATTATGTAGTTACTTCAATGACTTATACAAAAAATCCTCTAAGATTTACATCAGAACTTTTTTCATGGGTTGCTTCAGGAATTCTTATAAGCATTGATTTTGGTTCTTCAGGAATTTCTTTAAATATTTATCAAGGAATTCTTTAAAAATTCCTTTTAGGATTATTTTTTACGAATTCCTTCAGGAATACCTCTTTAGATCCCTTCATAAAGTCCTTCAAGGATTATGTCATGAAGTCCTTCAACGAATCCTTCAGATGAACCTTAAGGAATTTCTCCAAGGATTCTTTTCGACTTCTCCAAGAAGGATTCTTGCAGGAGTTCCTCATTATTTTTCAAAGAAGTCAATGGCATAAACCCCAAAGAATTTCTCTCAAATTCGTTGATGTTAATTTGCAAAAAAAAATATTATAGATTTCTGTGGAGAAATTTCTGCTGGAAGCATTGCAGGAATTTCTTTAAGACCCCTTGAGAGAATTTGTGCAGGAATCCTTTGGGGTGAATGTGTTCGTACATTCTGATCAGTGGCGTAGCTAGGGATTTGAGGGCCCGGCGCGGAACCAAATTTGTGGGCCCCATGAAAATTACAGTTATACATATTTTATAATGATAAATCTCTTCTTCTAACTCTTAAATAATCACGCCGTTGTATTCTGTACAAAACGTTAAAAAAAATTCTTGACTCAGCATTAGCGTGATGCTGGCAGTGGTGGCCCACTGACTGACGGAAGGTTGAAAATTATTTTCAGTATTCCTTTGTGAATTTCTTCGGAGATTTTTGCAAGGATACATCTCGGAGTTCCATCAATGAGCGTGAGATTTTTTTCTAAGAAACATGTCGAATTTTTTTTTAACAATTTATTTAGGAATTGCATCAAGTAATCCTTTAGGAATTCCTTCAAAGATTGCTTTACCGTTTTCTTTGAAAAAATCTTCCTTGAATAATAATTTGTCTTCAAGAATCTTTCAAGTGATTAATGCAAGGATGTCATTCAACATTTCTCTAAACACTCTTTTAGGTATTCTTACAGTGTTGTCTCTGAGGATGTTTTCAAAAGTACTTCAAAAGATTCTTGCAAAGGCTCCATCGAGTATTTCTCGAAATATTTTTTTTTTTTTATGTCTTTATTATAGAGATTTTCAGCCCTAGGCTGGTTCATCTCTTGAATTTTAACATACAGTACATAATTTTATTTATTTTTACCTAATTTGTTTTTCTTACTCCGTGTTTGCACCGGAGAAAAATCGGTTGATTGAACTGCCGTAATATCGATATCCTCACTCGCTACACTATCCTCTGATCCGTCAATCTGGCAACTCTGGTTCCGCATTTTACGTTTTGGAGTGTTCTCTTTCCTATCAGATGACAGCCGTCGCTTGCTTGCCACTTGTTCGTCGGATTCACTGTCGGTTGATTCAGGCTCGCTATTGTCTGTGTTGTTATGAGCATCTACGTGTTCGGGTTGTGTGGGTATTGTACCTCCAGTACTTTTCGGCATTCGTTTGGAGCTATCATTGTTCTTAAACGATGAACGTTGTGGCTGCGGAGCATCCAGCGGGGGGAAGTCGGCTTCTGCAAGAGCGTATGTTTTGCCGGTCTTTATCGCGTTGGCTTGCGGTGTGATGTTAAAGTTTCGTGGATGAGGTTTTTTCGTCTTTGGTTGACTCGGATACGTGACCATCGTGACGTCATCGCCGATGGTCACATACGACGGGATTGGATGAGTGAGTTGAATTCTCACTACTCGAACCCCGTTGTAGAGCCCAGGAAAATAGTGTTTCCACCTTTCCCTGGAAATGGAAAGAACGGTTCCATATTTGCGAAGGTGTTCATTTCTCGAAATATTTGTTTATCTTAATTTCAGAAAATTTAAAAATTCTAGAAAAAAATCACTACAACAAATACTCCAATGATTTTTCTGTACCAGATATTTTTCCAAGAAATTACATCAGAGGAAGAGAAGTCCTTCTTGAATTTCTTCAAACATTCCTCCATAGTTTCTTTCAGGAGATCCTCCAAATATCCCCTAAAGGATTTTTCCACAGAAGTAAAGCATTACTCCATTGATTTATCTAAGAATTTATCTTGGCTTTTCCTCAAGCATCCATCTCATCTTGGCGATACTTTGAAGATTTCTTAAGAATTTCTTCCAAGGACTCCTTTTGAAATTCCTCCAAGGATTCTTTCAAAAATTACTGCAACGTTTTTTGAAAAAAAAAACATCCTTGGAAAATTTCTGCAAGGACTTTTCAGAGTTTTTTTTTTAAATTTTCTAAAAAGTTTCATCCTAGAAATCCTTCAAAAAATTTCAAAAGAATTCATGGATAATCATTTTAAAAAATCCTCCAAAGATCCTTCAAAAGTTCCTCTAAGAAAATTCTTAGAGGAACTTCTGTAAGAACTCTTTCGAGAAATCCTTCTGGATTTCTTCAAACGGATTCTTTAATATCCATCTACTCTAGGAGTTTCCCAAGGATTTCTTCAGGAATTTTTGTTGGCATTCTTCTAAGAACTTCTGAAAATTTCCATAGCGACATTTGATCAGACTCCTTAGAAATTCTTTCGAAAAACCTTTTGAATCATCATTCTTAGTTGTCATCAAGCATCTCAGTCAAGCATTTCTTCAGGATTTAGAGTCGCTTCAAAAATTGATACGGGCTTTTTTCCAAGAATTTCTTAAATATTTCTTCAAAAAAATCTTTCGGAATTTCTTCAAAGATCATGTTAGGAACCTCTGTGAAGGTTTCATCAATTGGATAAAGCATTCTTTGCTTAATTTATTCAATAATTTCTCCAAGAGCTCTACAGAGGATTACTTTTGGGCTTCTTCCAGAGATTGCTTTAGGAATTCTACAAAGAATTTATTCAAAATTCTAAAGGAATTCCTCCCAATTTCCCTTCAGGAATAAAGAAAGTGTAAGATTTTTTTTCAAGAATTCTCACAGAAATTCGCCCAAGAACAGTGACAAATGAAAAAACAAAAATTCCACTGGTGTGATTTGTGAGTGTATCTCATAGAATCTCAAAAGTAACAATAGAAGGAATTCCGTAAGGAATTATGAAATGAAATTGTCAGGGTAATTACCAAAGGAATTTTCTAAGGAAATCACGGAGAAATTTTCTGAAACTACCGCCTCAATTTACTAATTAACTAAGGAATTTTCAAAATACCTGCCGAATGAATTTCAAAAGGAACTATTGAAAGAATTATAAAAGTAATTGTCAGGTGTATTAGCAAAAGGACTGCCGATGAAACTTCCAAAGAAATTGCTGAAATTTCCGAATGAGTTTTCAAAAAAATTGTCCAAGAAAACCCCAAAAATAATCTTATAGGAATTTTAGGATCAAATCCAATAAAAATGGCTAAAAGGATTTCCAAAGGATTAGCCAAAAAAATTTCCGCCAAAGGTAATGTGGTGACGACCTACCCTTCGTGTATACGACTGTGTGAGAGTGGTGGAGAGCAATAAAGAAGAGAATAAAACAGAATTGTTTCGAGAGTACACGCGTCGAGTTGTTTGTTTTCCCGTGCCCGAATTTCGACTGAAATATTATCGTTATCCTGTCTAAATCTACTCCGCCGTAATTGTCCACCACATTGGTGACCCCGAGCGTACAATCGAAAGTCGGAAATTCTGAATTTCCTCGCGTGTTTTGCGGTAAAACGGACCAAATCGAATCGGCATTCGGACAGAAGAAAAATCGCCATCTTGATTCTTTCTTTCGCGCTGTGCAAACCATGACGTCCGAAGGCACGACGCCGACGGTGGCGACGCCGGCAGCAATGACAGCATAGACGACGACGGCGACAGCGACTACGGCGTCCGTAGCTGTAAAATTGCCGGACTTCTGGAAGACGGACCCCGCGATGTGGTTCGCACAAGCAGAGGCCCAGTTCGTCCTGGCAGGTGTGACCCGAGATGAAACCAGGTTCTATCATATTATCGCCAAGGTGGACCAAACAGTTTTGTGTCACATCTCCGATCTCGTGGCAAACCCGCCGCAAGCGAACAAGTACGACGCTATCAAGGAAAGACTTCTGCGGCGCTTCGAAATGTCACCTCAAGCGAAGATGGAAAAATTGCTCAATTCCTGCGATCTGGGAGACATGAAGCCAACGCATTTACTTGCGAAAATGCAGGACCTGGCGGCCGGCTTGCGAGTTGATGACAATCTTATGAAAATGTTGTTCATCCAAAGGCTTCCGCCAAATGTTCGATCTGTGCTCGCGATTCATGATGGTACTCTTTCCAAGCTGGCGGAGATGGCCGACAAAATGTTGGACTCAACGTTTTCCCACGTAGCAGCGGCGACTGTACCGGCGCCGCCAACAGCAGCAGCAGTCCCGGGCCAGGAGGAATTAAATTAGCAGATTGCTTATCTTACCGCCGAAATTCGTAAGCTGAAGTCAACCGGAAGAGGCCGGAGTCGTTCCAGTTCGCGCGCCCGCCGTTCATCAGACCAAACGGAAACATGTTGGTACCATCGAAAGTATGGCAACCGAGCACGTCAGTGTCGTTCGCCTTGCGGATTCCAGCAATTTTCAAAAAACTAGCAAACTGCCCATCTCGTACGGCAGGGGTGGGTGCTAATCAAAGCCGCCGTTTGCTAATTCGTGACGACACCAACAACATTCGCTTTTTGATCGACACGGGATCGGATGTGTCGATTGTGCCAGCCTCGCTGAAGGATAAACAGAATCCCCCAAGCAATTTCGTACTTCATGCAGCCAACAACACGAGCATCAAGACTTACGAATCCCGTTTTTTGTACGTTGATCTCGGATTACGTCGAAGATTTTCCTGGAGTTTCCTGGTGGCTGACGTCTCAACTGCGATTATCGGAGCGGATTTTCTGTCGTTTTTTGGATTGGCTGTTGACCTCAAAAATAGGCGCATTATCGACCAAACTACGAAGCTGACAACAACAGGTGGAATGGTTTCTCCAGCTGTGTTTGGCGTAACAACCGTTGATTATCATCATCCTTTCCGAAAGTTGTTGGAGGAGTTTCCGGAATTAACTCGCCCTTCCACGATGCGTATGGAGGTAAGTCACAATGTCACGCACCACATAGTGACGAAAGGGCCGCCAGTGGCTAGTAAAGCCCGACGTTTACCTCCGGATAAAATGAAAGCCGCTCAACAGGAATTTCAGTTAATGATGGAATTGGGGATTTGTCGCCGTTCGAGCAGCTGCTGGGCTAGTCCACTACACTGTGTGCCCAAAAAGAGTGGACAACTTCGCTTTGTGGGTGATTATCGACGACTAAATCATGTAACCACCCCGGATAAGTATCCCGTTCCACACGTACACGACCTACTGAACTCGTTCCATGGTAAGTCAATTTACACTACATTAGATTTAGAGAGAGCTTACCATCAAATTCCTGTTGAACCAGATGACATACCCAAAACTGCAGTCATTACCCCGTTCGGCTTATTGTGCGTTTAGCACTAAATTGATTTCCGAAAAAACTTCATCGACTTCCGCTGCCTTTCCTATGCGTTAAACATAACGTCGGAAGTAGTGCGCTGTATAGAAAACCAGATTTACTGTACAGCGCACTACTTCCGACGTTATGTTTAACGCATAGGAAAGGCAGCGGAAGTCGATGAAGTTTTTTCGGAAATCAATTTAGTGCTAAACGCACAATATTTGAGTTCACCCGAATGCAGTTTGGACTATGCAATGCGGGACAAACATTCCAAAGATTCATGCACAAGCTCTTCGGGGACCTCGATTTCGTCGTTGTCTTTATAGATGACATATGTATCGCTTCGGCTTCCCCCGAAGAACACGCTGAACATTTGCGCATAGTCTTTGAACGGCTCAAATCCAACGGACTTGTTATCAATTTGCAAAAATGCAAATTCGCTCAAGAAGAAGTCGAGTTTATCGGATATATTATCAACAAAGACGGTGTACGACCTGTTCCAGAACGTGTTGCGGCTGTGGCAAACTTCGAGCGACCGGAAACTGTTAAGGAATTACGTCGATTTCTGGCCCTTGTAAACGGATACAAGCGTTTTATTCAACAAGCTACCGACATGCAAGCACCGCTGAGGGCATTAATTCCCGAAAACAAGAAAAATGATACTACACGCTAACCTGAAACTACCCATCGACTGGGTCGATTCGACCCGGATTTTCATGTTGTTAGCAGTTGTCATAATCCGGGTAACCCGAAAACCCAGATTCGTTGAATTTGGGTAAAGATCTGGGTAATCGGCACTTTGTCACTTTTCAGCTTGAGAATATGGCAGCGGCTAGGGGCAGGACAGATACAGCGAGAGTAACTCTGTTATCGAAGTGTTGCTCAGAATTCCTCAGGATTGCTCTGGATCACTCTGGTTTTCCTGAAGTGTTGCCAGATATCAGTGAAAAATCAAGCAGTCTTGCCTGATTTCCCGCTTCGTAGAGACGTTTCTGAATGGATTCGAGCAAAAAGAGTTACTCAGGATTGCTCAGAGTTGCTCCGGATTGCACAGTGTCTTGCCCCTAGGGCAGCGGTCAGGAGAACGCTGAAAACTATGAATGTTTTCGCGAAAAATATGCCGATAAATGACGGGAAAACAGTGGAATTATTCCGGGGAACTGTTTTCCAGCATCAGGTAAGTGAACAGCACATGGAAATTAAGAGCTTTTTATTTAAAATCTAAATTGAAAATAAATTAACAAAATCAAGGCCCCGGAGGAGCTGGGTATCGTTTACCCAGATTTTGCCACCAACATCGGTAACCCAGATTTGAGTAAAGGTGCCTTTACTCAGTTTAGAGTAACTGCAGTTTTGCTCAGTCTGGGTCGCTTTGACACCAATCTGGGTAACTGAGGGTTAGCGTGTAGGAAAATCATTTGGAACGACGCAGCTCAAACGGCATTCGATGATTGCAAACATGCACTTGCTGAAGCGACTCTCCTGTACTATCCAGATCCCGAGAAGCCACTAGGGCTGATGGTAGACGCCTCCAACACTGCGGCTGGCGCCGTTTTGCAACAATTTTCGAACGGATGTTGGCAGCCTTTGGGATTCTATTCGGAGAAATTCACAGCAGCGCAGCGAAACTATTCCACTTTCGGACGGGAACTGATGGCCATAAAAATGGCTGTGAAGTACTTCAGGTACCTTTTGGAAGGGCGACGACTCATGATATACACCGATCATAACCCTTTGACGCACGCCCTCACGTCGAATTCGACGTGTCGGTTACATCACGAGGAACGAGCTTTACAGTACATTTCGCAGTTTACCACTGATATTCGACACGTTAGTGGAAAAGAGAACGTAACCGCCGATGTTCTATCAAGAATGGCTGCAATCAGTTGCCCGTCGCCGGTGGATTACAAGGTAATCGCTATCGACCAAGAAAATGATGACGAACTGAAGGACATCATTAAGTCTAAACACACTTCCCTACGCCTGGAGCCTAAAAGACTAGATGGGAGTACGAAACCGTTGTATTGCGACTCTTCTACCAATGTAAGTCGACTATTTGTTCCGAAACAGCATCGACACACAATATTGGTTCATATGCACGGAATTTCACATTCTGGTATCCGTGCAACTCGAAAGTTGGTTTCTGAACGGTTTGTATGGCCACATATGAATACTGACATTACTAAATTTGTTAAAACGTGCATTCCATGTCAAAGATCAAAGATTCATCGCCATACTACATCACCATTTGGCTCTTTTGAATTACCCAAATCTCGCTTTAACCATATCCACATAGATTTGGTTGGACCGCTACCGCAGTCGAATGGGTACTCCTATCTACTCACAATAGTGGATCGCTTCACGAAATGGCCTGAAGCTGTACCGTTAGTCGACATGACCGCCCATTCCGTAGCAACAGCTTTATGTTCACAGTGGATTTCGCGGTTTGGTTGCCCGGAATTCATCACATCGGATCAAGGTCGGCAGTTTGAATCCGAGGTATTTAGGGAACTGTCAACCATACTTGGTGCCTCGCACTGTCGAACAACCGCCTACCACCCTCAGGCGAACGGTCTGGTAGAGCGATTCCACAGGCAACTGAAAGCAGCTATCACATGCGTCGATTCGAAGAACTGGTACTTCAGATTGCCAATGATATTGCTCGGACTCCGAACGGCTCATCGAGAGGACATGAAATGTTCCGCTGCTGACCTAGTGTACGGCCAAGGACTGCGCATACCAGGTGAGTTCTTTGATGCACCAAAGGAATGTAACGATCGCACAGACTTCTCCAAGAGGCTGCATAACGTCTTCGATAGTCTCAGACCTGTTGAGACAACAAACCATTCTAAGAAGAGATTCTTCATTAACAAACAATTGATGAAATCCACTCATGTGTTTGTGCGATTCGACGCTGTAGAAAAGCCTTTGCAGAAACCCTACGATGGTCCATACGAAGTTCTACACCGAGAAAACAAGTTCATGGATGTTTTGATCAAAGGAAAAGCACAAAGGATTTCTATCGATCGATTGAAACCAGCACATCTGTCGCAAGAGCCCTTGACAGATCAACAAGGAGATCAAAAGACTTTAGTTACACCATCGGGACATCGAGTGAGGTTTATGGTGTAACTAGGAGGGGGGTAGTGTGGTGACGACCTACCCTTCGTGTATTCTCAATTTAGTTGAAAATCGGAGTTTTCGACTAGCGAAGTTGGATTTTTCTCCAAATCCGTGAGTCGGACCTAACTTCGGAAGTGGTGCGCTGTATAGCAAACCTGGTCCGCTATACAGCGCACCACTTCCGAAGTTAGGTCCGACGCACGGATTTGGAGAAAAATCCAACTTCGCTAGTCGAAAATTCCGGGTTTCAACTGCACGTACAATATACGACTGTGTGAGAGTGGTGGAGAGCAATAAAGAAGAGAATAAAACAGAATTGTTTCGAGAGTACACGCGTCGAGTTGTTTGTTTTCCCGTGCCCGAATTTCGACTGAAATATTATCGTTATCCGGTCTAAATCTACTCCGCCGTAATTGTCCACCACATTGAAAGGTTTCCATGGGGTAGCTTACAGGAAATTCGCCAAATGCATTTTCAAAATAAGTTATTCCGAAATTAATTACCAGAGGATTTTTCAAACGAATTTTCCGTAGAAAAAATATTCTGAAGAATTTCGCAAAGCCATCGCTGAAGCATTGCCGAGAACTGATCAATGAAGTTTCCAAAGGAATTACCTGACAATTTCTCAAAAGAATCGCCGTAGAAATTTTCGATGAAACTTGTAACAGAGTTCCCAAAAAAATTCTTGATAATTTTTACCAAAGACGCGAATGACCCCTATGATTAAAACGTATGTATAGAAAATGTAAGTAGGGTAAAAAACATGTGCATAATTTGCAGACAACACCAAACATGTGTAACAGTGATACATTCACAAAATCAGATTTTTTGATATAAAGAGCATGTATGTTTTAGTTTACGAAGGACACAAGTAAACCAAGCAAGATTCCCGTGCAAGATTTTTTGCAAATTCAACGAATTTGTGGACGCAAGAACTAGTTTGAAAATTATGCACGTAGGTACACATTTTATTGCTGGGCGGTTTTAACGTGATAAATTTACGGGCCTTTGTGAAACATCATCTACGAAAATAATAGACTGTTCTAAAGGAAATAGCAATAAATTATCACACAGTGTTCTTGGATAACTAATTAAAACATATTTAGGGCTACAGTTCTAAATTGTGGAATTTACTTAAAATTATCCGGATCGGTGTACTTGGCGGTAAAGATGTAAAATAGTGCCGGAACGGGCACAAGCAACAGGGAGAAATAAGAAATTTCGAAACGAATCGAAATAATTCCATACGCCAGCAATAGCCAATGTCCCACTAAAATGGTATCCAGATTTGTTTAAAACCAAAATCCTTGATTAGGTAACGTAACGATGATGATACTTACGAATAATAGTCACATTGCGCATCTGTGTGACTGAATTTTCCAGCAAAGACCTCATCGTCTGGTCCAGTTTGAACGAGAAATGCAATGCATTCGATACCACCGAGATTACAATGCTGAGATAGGGGAACAGGTAATCTGGAAAGACGGATTCATGTGAACAATATTAATATAAGCAAGGGTCCAAAATATACATACAAATAAGACCACCGGCCACTGCATGCAGCAGCGAAAGTATCGGGAAGATATACAGTGCGTAATACACGGCCATCTTCCCGCAAACGGGCAAGGCTCTCGCGTTCAGCACCGGCCTTATGATTATCATGAACGTAACGCAGAACAGATAGAACACGAAGATCATCGTCTGCAGCGGGTAAACCGCCTCCTGGGTGCAGTACAGCGTCGTCTCGTAGTTCGGTGTCGGATTGTGAAACAGCGTGTACCAATCGGACAGCACTCGGACGCCACAGGAATTGATCCGCAACTCCCAGACGGGATCCGTGAAGAGAATGGTTAAGAACGCCGACAGCAGTACCTCGATGCAGGCGCTCGCGTGCAGAATCATTTCCCCCTTGGTGAATTTGCGCTGGTTTTGCCGGTTCAGATCGATACAGAACCAGTGGATGATCAGCGGTAGGATGGCCATAAAGCCCAGATAGAGCCAGTCGTACTCGCTGAGGTCGTTCTGGCAGGGCGAGCAAATGTACTGCTTGTCGACCCGGAAGCCCCGCATACAAGCACCACAGTCACTGTACGATGCATTTTCCAACAGCGTCCGGCCGCAGTACAAGCCCGGACACTTTTCCACTGCTTTTAGCATAGTTTCACTGAGGAGAACCGATTAGTTTACGAATAAATCCATCTGAAAATCTTCATTTTCAATAAAAAACTTTGCAAACACCGTTTTGTTTTGAGAATTTTGTTTATGTTCTGTTTCTTTGACATTGTGCATATTTTTCTGAAGGGCGATCATTAGGAAACAAAACTAAGGCGCCGTCCACAAATTACGTAACGCTCTAGGGAGAGGGGCTAGGGGCAAGACAATGTGCAAACAAGAATAACTCTGAGAAATTGGGTTTTTAAATTAAGAAAAAATCAATGTTTTTTTTTTATTTTTAAACAAAAGAGCACCTTTTTCTGAGTCGCTATGATTTTTTTCAGATTTTTAGAACTCTATTTTGGTACCTAAAATCAATTTCAAAGAAATTTTTTGAAATCACCTTTTGACAGTTGGGCAACTGCTTGACAGCTCCGTCCAGTACAAAATGCGACGAGGTGTGATTCGAGAAATCGCTCCCATACAAA